>NC_142009.1:155980211-156015211 GCF_049901735.1 Notechis scutatus | reverse complement strand
GTTTGTCACATTCTAATTCACCTTCACAAGCCATAGTTGAATTTTGGGCTAAAATAACGTCAGTCACTGCATCTGCGGCAAGTACAAAAAGGACCCCCTAATGGCAGCCATTTTTATTTGCTTCTTAAGATCCAAAGGCTGCTGAAAGAACAAATGGATAAAGTTGAGGATTGGAGGGGCTTGATTTTCTTGTTCCTGTGAAATGAAACTTTAGTTCTTTTTCTCCTTCTTCCCCTTAAAAGCAGAAATCTGTGAGGGGGGCTGCTGCTATGTCAAAGCCATTGGGATGCCACTGCTGATCACTTTAATTACAAGGACTAAGGAGGATAAAATTAAAAGTAGCACCATTGAAGCAGTGGAAGAAAGCTTGCCGAGATGCCGGTGAACTGTGAAATATAAAAATTGCATACAAATACATTTTTAAGATGGAAACAAGGAATTACATTATTTATTCTTGAAGAGTTTGTCCTTAAATAGTAGAAAGTTTTCCTTACTAAGCATCAGTATAGTAGAAATAGAGATCATTGTGAAATACACCAGAAAGAGGAATAAGATAAACTTTTTAGTGTGCTACCTTTGTGAAATATGGCAGGTCATGGATTTATTTAAATTTTTATATTTCAATCAATGTGCCATTTCAAACTTTCACTGAAGATAACATTAGGGCTATCAGATATCAGGAGAACACTAGAGGCCAGCAAAGAGTTTCCTATGTCTGTTTGCTACCATCCAGTGTTCTTCCGGGTTTTTGCAACTCAAATTTGATAACTCAATATATGCAACCAACTCAGAGAGAGGAAAAATTCAGTTTGCCTCTTTTAAGACTGTAGGGTTTATCTTGACACATCATAGTAGGAGGGTTTCTTAAGGGTTGAAAATTAAAAATTGTTTTTTGTGATGGATTGGGGATAACTTCTTAACTTTAAACTGAACTATGTTTTATGGCAAATCCCCTTTTTCTTTATTTATCAAATTTATATTTCCCCCCTTCCTTTAAGGGAATGTAGACATGAGCTTGGAGATGGAACATAGAATTATAGAGTTGGAAGGGACCTTGGAGGTCTTCTAGTCCAGTGGTTGCCAACCGGTGAATTGCAGCCCACTGGTGGGCCATGAGAAAATTTTGGTGGGCCACAGAGAAATCTCACTTCCAGAGCACTCCCCCACAAGCAATTAATCCAGGCTGTGCAGAAACACAAGGCTGTGCCACCCACATGGCCTGTGGGAACCCTCCCCACCCACTCACTCCTGCCAGGAGATTTAGATTAGCTAGGAAGCAGGAAATGGTTGGATTGCTTGCTTTTTAGCTAGTCTTTAGATCTTTGGCTCTGCTTTTAAGCACAGCCGAACCTCCCTTAGGACTGAAGGTTCTATTATCAGTGCAGACTCAGGGCAAGCAAATTTGAGAAATTGAGCTAGCTGATGGCAGATCACTGAATGATTCTGTGAGCAACTCAATCTGCCTGCTTTGCCTGATTTTGGGTAAAAGTTGCTCTTTTTTAAATAAAAAATAATAATATTTACATACATGGTGTGTTGTGAGTTAATTTTATGAGTTTGCTTGCTCGCAAATTTTGTGTGACAGACTGAGCTAGCCAGTGGTAGATAGATTTCTGAATGAATCTGTGATTCTGTGAGCAACTCAATCTGCCTGCCTGCTTTGCCTGATTTTGGGTAAAAGTTGCTCTTTTTTATAAAAAAAATCAATATTTATATAAATATTTATAATATTTACATACAAGCCATGCCCAGCCAGTCACATGACCACCAAGCCACACCCACAAATTAGGCCACACCCACAGAACCGGTTAGTGGTCCCTGGGATTTAAAATTATGAGTTTGATGGTCCCTGAGGTCCAAAAGGTTGGTAACCCCTGTTCTAGTCCAGCCTCCTGCTCAAGCACAAACCCTATACCATTTCAGATAAATGATTGTCCACTTTGTTTTTGAAAGCTCAAGTGACGGAGCATTCTGAGGGCAAGTTGTTCCATTGGCTCTCATCATTAGGAAATTTCTCCTTAGTTCTAGCTTGCTTCTCTTCTTGGTTAGTTTCCATCCTTTGTTTCTTGTCTTGCCTTTTGTTGCTTTAGAAAATAGTTTGCCTCCATCTTTGTAGGAACCCCTCAAATATTGGAACACTGCTATCATGTCTCCTGTAGTCCTTTTCATTAAATGAGACTTGCCCAATTCGGTTAACTGTTTAACTGTTCTTCGTATATTTTAGCCTCCAGCCTCCTAATCTTTTTTGTTGCTCTTCTCTTCATTCTTTCCAAAGTCTCAACATCTTTTTATATTGTAGATGCAGTATTATTCCAAGTGTGATCTTACTAAGGCTTTGTAAAGTGATATTGGAACTTCACATGATCTTGATTCTATCCCTCTATAAATACAGTTTAGGATTACATTGGCCTTCTTGGCTGCTGCCACACATTATTGGCTCATAGTTAAGTGATTGTCCACTAGGACTCCAGGATACCTCTCACAATTACTGGCAGTGAAGCCAAGTTTCACCTAGCCTGTACTTATATACAGGTGCTTTTTCTTGCCTAACTGTAAAACCTTACTTAAATTATTATGTTGAATTATTACATTGAATTTCATTTTGTTAGAGAGAGCCAGTGTTCAAGTCTGTCAAAATCCTTTTGGACCTTGAGCTTGTCTTCTGGTATATTGGCTATTTCAGACAGCTTAGTGTCATCTGCAAATTTTGATGAGTTCCCCTTCTATTCCCTCATCTAGATTGTTTTATGTTAGGTGGATGCTTGTCAACCCAACGTTTGGTAAAATGGAACCTGGATTGTGACATTATTGCACTGTATATTCTCCTGCCTCCTGACTGTCAGTTGTAGGGATTATATAACACAATGTCCTCACTTCAGGTTACTGCTATACTAGAGGTTACCATTAATATGGGAGGGAAGAGAGTTAGAATCCTGCTCTCAGCTCTGTAATGATTAGATCATATGTCTGGTTTAGCATCTTTCAAACTTCATTTTTTATTCCCCTTGCAGAAAGTAGCTGCCTTGAGCAGTCAGGATTAAAATTTATTAAACAAATAAACAAGCTAATCTATTCCACATATTTAAGAAATTGTGGCTCATAGGGCTATATTGCAAGGCATCTATTTATCTTGCCCAACCAATATAATTATAATCCACAGTTGGGGTTTTTTTTCACTAAATTTTCAGAACAAAGTTTGTTTTGCAAGAGGACACTTCCCATGATCAGTGATAAAAAATAAGAGAGAGCATTTTCATTGAGAAAAACATGATCTATTTTCCATCTATTTTCTCTTTACAGTGGGATTTTGCAAAATTCATAGGAACCAAGTTGCTGCTACATAATCATCCTTTGCACATTTTGTTAACAGTTTAGGAATTTTTGTGATTTTTTTTCTGAATATCACCTTATGCTTATGCTTATGTTTTAATATTAAAAGATAACAATTACAATGTTCAAAGTGAGTTATGTATATTGTTGAAGTTAGTATTTATTCCCAACTTTTCATTTTCTAAAATTAACAAATGTAGACACATTATAAACCCTTAGCACAGATATATCTTTTAAATTTCAATCTCTATTGCAGATATTGGGAGTTGTGGTAGAGCATGTTGATTTAGTTTATTGTATTCAACAGGGATAAATACAGAAGATGGAACTATTACTGTCTCTGCCTTTGAGTTGGGAGCACCAAGAGGGGGTATGGAGGGGATGAAAGCAAATTTGCAATTCTGCTGGAGAGCTCCAAGGCCTAGGCAAAATTGTGTTTATGGCATTAGGACATTAGTAGAAAAGTAAATTGAGACAATCTGATAGGGAAGCAAAATTCTGTCAATCAGGCTCAAGATACTGTGCTGTGTCCATATACTTTGTTTACTGTAGGGTTTTATGAGTTGTAACCTGCCCATGCAGGCTGTTAATGAGGCTAAATCTTGCTGCTTGAGGATTGAATTACAGCACACCTCTGGGCTAATGGTTATAAACAGAAAGTCCCATTAGGGCTGCTTTCTGATTCATTCATTTGCATTTTTCCTATTGTATCAAAAACAATGATGAGTAAATAGCTACAAACAAACAATTTACATGAAATGGATAAAATGTGCCTAATTAGTATTTTGTGCTTGTTTTATTAATGATTGTTTAAGCTAAATAGAACTCTGTTGCAGGACTCTTTACAAGCAATGCCAAAGTATTGCTAATTCAGTCTCTCTTACCATAAGTGGGAGTGGGGGAGGAATCCTAGCACTGTTGTTGGGGTCCTAAAGATATGCATTCAAAGTATTTTAGGATGCAAGTTAATTGTAACTTTATTTACAAGTTCAGCTTTTGGGGGATAATATTCATTGAAAACTAGCTATTTGTTATGCTTGGGGGAGATTTTCATAGTGCATCTTACTTTATTATATAATTATCTGACATTTAATTAGTTAAATTTGTCATTTTATAATAAGAAGTTTTCCTGTTGCTTTCCTGCAGTGACAAAATTGTCTATTTCTCCTTTCTCTGCTTTTCTTTAGACCACAATCATCCTTTCTTGCAAACCTGCTTTTGTGCTTTTCATATTACATCAGAACACTAATATATCTCTCTACAAACACATACTATTCTTAGAT
Source organism: Notechis scutatus (assembly GCF_049901735.1). NCBI lineage: Eukaryota > Metazoa > Chordata > Lepidosauria > Squamata > Elapidae > Notechis > Notechis scutatus. The sequence goes on along the minus strand of NC_142009.1, from coordinate 156,010,598 downwards.
AATTAAAGTCATTTTTTATATAATTTTGAAGAGAACTGAAACAAATGTGTCTTCCTTTGAAATAAAAACACAACTATCCATAGTAACACTCTTGGTGATCTGCAGTATTGGTTGAATCCAAAACTTCTATTTCTCTATCAGTCATTCTCCTTAGTTTGGCTTTTTTAAGCAAAACTACGTTGTATGTCATTGTTTTCTTGAGGGAAGGATATTTTTACTGTGTAAATTACACCAAAGATACGTGTAAGTTTATTTATTCGTTAGATTTATATGGCTGCCCAACTTACATATGATGACTTCAAGTACATGAATATTGTAGACAAGTGTTTTAGTACATATTTGAGTACTAATTCTTCATCTTCCTGGATTAACAGAGTGCATTATGCTAGAAATATGGATGGATAGAAGAAACACAATTTTGTCAAGAAAGAAAACCTCCTACACACAATTAAATACTGTAAAATTCACTGACAATAAGAATTAGTAAGAATTGACATGGAAAATATTGTTACTAATGAGTTCTAGTGGTAGATAGCTAGCAGGAATTATTGGGGGAGATTTTATTTTAATAATTTGGTTAAATTGTTTGTGATCTAAGTTTTCAGTCTAACAATGCATGAGAAGTCTTTCATTTGCTCAAAAAGTTAATCTTCTTGGTTGTATTACTTCATTTCTTCTTAATTGTAGAGCTGTTTTGAATATGACATTCAGTATGAAGAACATTTAAAATCTGGAAAAATCATGGCAATCAACCAGAGCAGTCAGAGCCACATACTGAGAGATTTTTTTCTACCTCTGTGCAGTGAACAGCCACAGTGTAGGGAAGAAGCTCATTTCCTCATCTTTTTGCATGGCAAGGATAAAATCATCATTGCTCCCAGGTCTTGAACTGAAATCAAAAACAGGTCAATTCTCCACTCATCTTTAGTAGCAGACTGTAGTTAGATACATAAACATACATACACACAGAGAAAGAGGATAAAATAATTTGGAAAATAAAAATTTCAGTTTAATATATTTTCACTCTTTAGCAGTACTATTCAGATAGTCAAACCCTTAATTTTTAAGGCTTCTGTCATTCACATTCTTTCTTGGAGTCCCAATAAATTGAAGAGTAGTTAAAAAGATTTCTGTCTTTGAAAAACAGCTCAAAAGCTACAACTGATCTAGAATACAACAACTTAATAGCCAAACACGCTATTGCAGTAAAATATTTATTTTGTAACCGCTGCCCTGGTATTTAATTTGAGAGCCCATTCATTGTGCTAGTTACTACTTATAAAGCTCTACATAGAATAGTGCTGGGCTGGATCTGGCACGATCTGATATAGCATATATATAGAGAGAGGACAAGACAGAGAGTTGGTTAGAAGGCAAGCTTTCTTGGCAATAGTCCTGAAATTGTGGTCCATGCAGCAACTCCCTGAGGTGTGCTCGATCAGCCTGCTCATTGCATTCCAAAAGATGCTGAATGCTCAGTAAGCATTCATATTAATCTAATTGGAACAGGTTGCCCATTTAAGGTGGTTCTCATTTGCTTTAACTAGGGGAGAGGGGAGGTCATGGGAATATTTTAGTTTCACATTGATGATTGACATTATGTTCAAGTTTTTACTTTGAAAACAGTCTTAAGTCTATTCCAATGTGGAGTAAAGGAAATGCCTGAATAACACTTATATAGCATAAACTGGTTTTGTGTAAAATTCTCCATGCTACTTTTCAGACTTGTTTCAAACATTTAACTACACTGGGATGAGGTACATCATACAGTTTTATTATTTGACTAAGTTGTTATATCAGTGATGGTTGAAAAAGAATCAGCTTTCTTTATCTAACAAAAGAATTGAGGAAAACTTTGTGAATTTCTGAAATATGCATATTATATTTTATGTCAAATACTGTAGTAATTAGCTTTACCATTTTTAATTCTTCTTCCATGGGTTCCAAAGCAATATTCTTTTTAAAAAGCAGATGTTTAAATATGTAATTAAATCATAACTGAATGGTATAAAAGAAACATATGAGGTTTCATATGTTCTCCAAGTATCTTTTTTGTGGCTTCACAAGGCCCTCTCGTTAGACCACAATTGACCAAAATCAGCCAAATAATTTCACATCATTTTGAGGTGTTCGGAGCCTGCAATGTAATTGTACTGCTAGGGAAATTTCTTTCCCAGATTATGTTTTTATGAATTTTATTATTTTAATGATTTTTAATGTTTTGTAATTATTTTTGGTGGTGGTAGTGGTGGTTTTTTTTGTTGTTGTTGTGCGTATGGTTTTTTTTCCCATTTTTCTGCTTTTCACCCTGTAAGCCACCCAGAGTCACCTATCAGATGGATAGCTATATAAATTTATTAAATAAATACACTTTTATCAAACTTGTATGTTCTTAAATTATTTTACTTAAAAACCTTTTTTTTCAAAAATAACATGATACCTAAATGTTCCCAATGTTTATGTGCAAAGGAAATAATTCCTCCTTCCCAAAACAGAAAAACACTGTGCATTTCAATTTTATTTCAAAAACAAAGTATTTCAATAGATAGTTGAGCCCTCTGAAGGAAATGGAGCTTCTTTCTGGTATTCCGGTAGAAATGTAATTACATGATTTTCTTTTGCATGTGAACATTCTGAGATTAGCAAAACTTAAACATTTCATGCTAAGTTGAAGCCACAAATTGTGTCAGTCTCACATTTTATAGCTTTAAAGTACACTGGTTCGTTTTTTAAAAACAGAGAAATTATTTCGGGGAAAGGGGGCTGATTCATGGATGGCTCTAAAAAGTGTGTTGTTGACATCCAACTGATATGAAGCTTCCTATGTATAATATGGGCCAAGCACCATGCTGTAAACCATTTACTATCATGATGATCAGATTGAGAATGAAATTGCATTTTGGTCAATTACTGAGCTGGCAACTGTTCAATATATCTTAGCAGCAAGATGAAGAGCGGCGTCGGCAGCTGAGAGAGAGAGCTCGTCAGCTAATAGCAGAAGCTCGATCTGGAGTGAAGATGTCAGAACTTTCTAGTTACAATGAAATGGCTGCAGAAAAGTTGAAAGAAAGGTCAAAGGCATCTGGAGGTGAGCTAAGGACTTTGTACCTTATTCCTATGGCAACCCAGAAATCTGAGGAAAACCTTTTTGGAATTTGATTTTATTCAGACTTCAGAGTAATTGTTCACCAGGAAAACATGTCTATACATTTTGTTCTATATTTCCTAAGTTTGCACAAGCAAAGGAATATTCTTCTTTTAGCTCAGCTGAATATAGTTACGATATTTGCATTTTCCCTATTGTTTTATGTGAACATATATGAGGTATATAGTAAAATGATCTCCAGAAAGAGTATATCAGTGATCCAAGCTTAGACCCAAACAGGTGTACTGATGATTTCACTTACCTGTTTATCCCATTCTTTCCTGCTCAGCATCTCCCAAAATTCATCTTCACAATAAATTCTATTAGTTTATTATTAAATGTATTTAGCAAATAAGTGCATAAAATAATTTTAGGAAATAGTACTTTTAATATTTTATTGCAATAATGGTTTGTCCTAAATAGGAAATGAAATAGTGTCTTTTGCAGAGATTCAGATCTATGAATTTTGGAACGAGATAATAAAAAGTAGATGCAGTAGTTAATTTTATTTGTTTCCATACAGCCATTCATGGCTTGTCCGAAATATCTGAATTAATTGCAGGGACAAGATCATGTTTGACATAATACTAGCATAGTTTCCAAGAAATTTGGCAATCAAAATTATATGCACAAGATATTATTGATTCTGATCAGACCATACCACCTTGGATTGCCTTAATTCCCATCTCTTTTACAATGTTCAGTTCTGTTTCTTTTACAAATATCTGTCATTTTGTGAGAACACTTTCCAAATAGTTTCCAACTTCCAAATTTGCTTCTGGGCCAGCACAATATGGACTTCTCACATCTGATATAGTGAAAGTTTATTGCATTGCACAGTTTTGAGCAAAATTCTGTCTTATCACCCTTTTTACTGGCAAGGCAAATAAGTGATATTTACTCCTTCCTTTTCTGTGGAAACTCCACCCAAATTTATCTGCCCTATAGAAGCCTCCAGTTTTCTGGAGTGTATTTCCCTTGGGACCTAAACAGCTGGAGGGACAAGAGAGAATTGCTGAAGATTGCATTCTTCGTATTCTATTAAGAGAAGGCGTTCATTAATTTATTATTGCGTGCCCATTGCCATGAGCAGGGATACAGCCCTCCCAACAAGTTTCTGGCTCTGGATAATTCCACCTTTTTCCGAAAGAAAGATGCTGCAAAGATTAAGCAAAACCAGCTTTTGTCTGCACAGGAAAAGACAGGGAGACATCTCATCCTGCATATGTCTGCACAGAGAAAAGTATGTCATGCAGGAGGAGCAAAGCTTGTCTTTCTTATCATGCATGGGCTGACTTTCTCCACATAGGAGGGGGACAGGGGGACATTCCTCCTCTTTTCTTTCTAAAGAGAGAAATCAGGTGATGCCACAGGACATTGATTTCTACCAATGGGGCAAAGCTGCTGTTCCTCAGTGCTGTTCTCCGGACATCTTTCAGCATGTAAGTATGTCTGAACTTGAATGTGATCTTCAAACCATTCAGTTCCCCAGCCTTGGCTTTAACCACATTTTTACAGAAGCTGCCCTAACCCAACAGATTTCCTGATGGTACTGATTCAATAGCAACTCATGCATTGCTTTTAGGCGGTTCAGTGAGTTGGTCAAGCTATCCAAGAACAAATAGTGCAGTGGGTCATTAGGGATAAGCAGGAACAAAAGGAGGTAGCACAAATGGATCAGGAACCAAGACAAAGGGATTTTTCTAGGTTTTTCAGTCAATGCATTTGATTCTCGACAAGAAACAGTGCATCTAATCAGAAGAAGACCATTAGTGGGGCAGTTAGCAGTTTCCCTGGGTGGTGAGAGTCAGCAAGAACCTTCCTAACAAAAACAACTTCGTATATTTGCAGGGGGGAAAGCAACTAAGACATGATTAGAGAGAAAAAGGAAATGGAGTAGCTACACAAATGAACAACTCAAGATCTTAAGCCTGATAGGGCTCTCAGGGCAGACTTCTTCACACTCCTGCTTTCATACATCTCAAGCAGCCAATCTAACTCCCAAGTATTCAGTACAAAGTTTGCAGTCTTTCTTCATACAGCTATTACAAAAGGCTTCCCAATAATTCAGAATCCAAAGCAGCTGCATTTCAAATTCTGTGGAAACCTTCACACATGCAGCTTGAATGTGAGACGCAACCTCCCTGCGGACATTCAAAGTTTATGTTCAGATGGTGGGGAAGGGACTAGTCAGCACATACTGTGTCAGGAGCGTGGCTACTCAGCATGGCCTCACTCCCAGTTCATAAACTGCAACAACACATGAATTGACAAATGCTGTTCTTTTCTCTGTGTTGCTTCTTTGGATAACCTTGTATTTGGTGCATACTTCTTCAAATTGTTAGTCCCTACTTGGATGCCTATTGTTGCCAACAGAAATAATTAGAGTTGCCTGCATTATTCTGACTTCAAGATTTTGTACAAATTTCTTTAAGCAAATAATATTTAGAGCTTGTTACATGGGCATTTTTTTCAAAGATGAAACCAGTACGGGAAAACTTTTTTCAAATTTTTTACAAATTAAGTTTCAAGGTAACACAGCTGATCGACAGATAGACTTGAAGGTCAAACTTTGTGTGCTAATTAAGTTCCCAGACAATATTTTTGCTTGCTAATAACAGTGAAGCAAGAATGCTGACCAAAGTATTAGATTTCAACAATATGTTATCAAATTTAATTGGTTATCCTATGATTACAAGCATAAGAACTAGGCTCCTAGGTAAATAATATTCACCTCACCTATGTACTGTTTCCTAGGGTTAGTTCCCACTTACCTATTCCAATTGACATCAAAGTAATGTTGCACAGTACATAAAAGGGATTGGGGAAGTCTCTTCATTAAAAAAAATGTTACAGAATTGGAGTTACTTTTCCATGAGGAAGCACTCTATCATATGAGTCCTTGGCAGCATAGAATGAACTAGACCCTTGGTAGACAACAATGCTTGGCTTTCCAGATATTTGCTAAGCTGTAAATTTTATCATCCCCCACCTTGAGCATATTTCCTAGCGAAGCTGGGCGTTATAATTCAGCAATATTTGGAGATCCTTGGTTGTATACCCACATCCTAGACTTCCTTTATCTCTGTTCTGTTCTCTAGTCCTAAGAAGAGTAGGTTCTTTAAGCTCCTCTATGCCAAACACATGAGAAAAAAATAAACTAAAGTGAAAGCCCACATAATAAAAGTTGGAACTACAGGTAGTCCTCAATTTGCTATTACAGTTGGGAACAGAATTTTTGCCACAAGTCACTGTGGTTGTAAGTGGAGTCAGAACTCATTTTATGACCATTTCTATAGTGGTTGTTAACCAAATTCGGCTTCTCCAGTGGTTGTTTTTTGCCATAATACTGTAAACAATTATGTGACCATGGAATGCTGCAACCGATCATAAATGCAAGCTAGCATTTGAATTGCAATGACACGTGACTGCCAAAGTGATGCAACAGTTGTAAGTACAGTTCATAAGTCACTTTTTGCAAGGTAGTTGTAACTTTGAATTGTCATTAAACAAATAATCATAAGTTGAGGACCACCAGTATTTCATGTGAAGTGTCATTATTAAGTCCATGAGAGGATGTTACCTCTCAAATACATCCTTTTTCATGCATATTTCAAGGAACTTTGGCAGTATTTTGTATCCCTTAGCCATCCAGTGTATTTTCTAACTATCACTGTCTTCATTTGTTATATCAAGCACATAGTCAATCTGTCAGGATTCTTTAAGTCATCAGAGACTTCCCATACCAATTTTTTAAAAAAGCATTTGTCCAGTAAAGTCTCGTGATTGAGAGTCAGTTTGGTCTACTGGTTAAGCCACCAGGCTAGAAAGCCTGGTGTCCCACCTTAGCCATGAAAGCCAGCTGGCTGACTTTGGGCCAATCATTCTCTCTCAACCCAACACACCTCAGAGGCTTCTTGTTGTGGGGAAAATAGAAGGAGGAAGAAGTGGAGGAAATATTCGCTGACTTGAGTTATTTGTAAAACAATAAAAGCAGATACAAATCAATCAATCAATAAAATTACAGTTCAAGAAATCACAGCTAAAGATAAGACTGGGACTCTAATGAGACACTGCAGCGTCAGCCATGTTTTCACATATCTGTCTCTGTTTTTTACATCAAAAGGGGCACAAAGTTATCTCACCTTCCTGACTTTCCTCATGTGAGACACTTTTTTTGCAAACCTCTCTGAAGGTAAATTTGGAGGAGAGGACAAGTTATTTATATCCTTCCTTTTCTCTGAATGTTCAGGATAGTTATGTGAGAATCCCCACTAATTTTACCCCAACAGCAATTATTCTTTGAATAAGATTGCTCTGAAATGATTTAATCATGTCAACTATAGAACTCATGGGAGTTCTATAGTTGAGTAAGAATTTAAGTCTTCTCAAATGCAAATCCAGTGTCCTAACCGCTAGACTACAGTGGCTTTCTGCCTCAACTTCTCTTACCCTTGTGACTTTTTAGTTTGTTTATTTTTTAAAAAATCAGAGCTTCCCTCTTTATAATCGGACAGGGCAAATAAATACATGTGAATAAATTATAATCTGTGTCCCCTTTACAAAAAGGATATTCCATGATTTTCCAGCTCAGAGAACCCCAGATACTCTCCAAACTAGAGAATCCCATTGTTTCTGCTTTGGTTTCCCATTTTAGTGCACCTGTAGTATGGCTATTCATTTGACCTTCCCCATCATCTAATTCATAATAGGAAGAGTCTTCCGGCTAGCTGTGGGGAAAGATTTGTAAGGCAACTATTATAGATAAAAGACTTGGAGAGCTCCTCTCACCACCAACATGTATGGCTGGGCCCACACCTCAGGTCTTCTCACTAGGCCATAAATTATCTGGTCCTTAACTGACAGTTCCACAATTAATCTAATAGGAGCCTTTGGTGTCAAGTTGTCTGATTTTCTAATTACAGAGGTGGCTTGAGCCTTTTGCTTTTGGGGGTGGGGGGACCATTAATCATCAGGTTTCAGCCTTGTAAGGAGGCTTTTGCAATGGTCCTGAAAGGGGAGTAGCACTGTAGTTTCCTCTTGTGTCTAGAGACAAATTGGTCTATAGCAATTAACAACTTCCAGATGGTAGTATTTCAAGTGCAGAGTGGCAGTACTAAAACAAACTGGGAAGAGTTCATAATGCTTTGTGATGGATTCAACAGTTCCTAAATGCCACCCCAGCAAAAACTTACCTAACAGGCAGCATATAAGTTAACAGGCAGCACAGCTCTACATAGTGTCTATGAAGCTGTTTCTTTTCATATATTCTTTATCCTAAGCAAAAGCCAGCAATTCCTCTTCCTGTGTTGAATCATCATTGAAGTACTCAAAGTCCACATAGACAGTATTGATATTGGATGTGTTCTTCATATTTAACAGTGGTCTTTCACTCCTGGCTACACCAGAATGATGGAATATTTTTTTTTCATTTTGCTTATAAAGAGCAACATACAGGTTATTGTGCTTCTGTCCTTGGCCTTGCTATTTAGACAAAAAAGTGTTGATATTGATTGCAGATCTCAGAATACAGGAGATCTTGCTGCTATGTTTATCTTCATGCTATGTTTTTAAAAAATCTCTTCAAAGAAGAGTTCACAATCTTTCAGTCAATCTCTCTGTTGGTGAATAAGTTTTATAACTTCTTAAGGCACATCTGTTCCAAATATTGAACTCAAATAGATTCCTTGAAATTCCTTAGTTATTCTAGCCATTCCTTTTAAGTCAGTGAGGCAGATGCTATAGAACAATTGAAGGTTGGAGATCATCTAGTTCAATCCCCTGCCCAGTGCAAGCATCTACTATCCCAGTATCTCTTACAGATGGACATCAGACCCACCCCCCCACCCCCCAGCAAAAGAAGTTTGATCCATTTTCTGCACAGGAGCTCTGCAAGTTGCCAACATGACACATCTTACTCTTCAGTTCTCATGTCAAAGTATATTTGGTAGTTTTCTCTAGAATTTAGAGATTTTATTTATAATGCCAGGAGAGATATTATCTTAGCTCCTATACAAACCAACCATGTGGTGGAATAAGTGACTCATATAAGTGACTTATATCAGTTCTCATAATAACAAGGAAAAATTATATAATTTCAAAAATATTAGATCCTGGAAATCAACTTTGTTCCAATTAATATTGCAATTAGTCCTTCTTTCTCTTAGTTCTAAATTGCGGTTAATTACCACTGAATGCCCAGCTCCTGATGACTCTATGGAAGAAATGTCACCATTTTGATCTCTTCCCAGCAAAATTCTATTGCTGTTCTATGATCATTCCAATGTTCTGCTTAAATATGAACATTCGGTTTATAGCTTTTCTTTCACTTCTACTTTCTATAACCCTGCCAAATATAGCCATTTTTAATAGCCTAGCCTCATTTCTATCAGCAGGCCAAAAATACTAAATCAGTACTTGCTGATCATCACCTCAAAGGAGAAGACAGTCCTTTTTTTGTCTGGGTTGAATGATTGGTTCAAAATACTCTAAGGTATTTTGCAAATCCATAACATGAAGCCAATTGTCTTTTTCTCATACTTTCTCAAAGTTCAGCTTTCACAATGCCTATATTATCATTGGAAGATTGCTACTATTTTGATCTTTGCTGTAATGTAAAATTCTTTTCCCTCACAATCAGGTTTATGTTTTTCATTGTCTGGAAATCTACCCTAAAATAAATCTCATCTTTTCCTCTGTGTCATTGTCCATCATCACCTGTTCTTGAGCTCAATAAACAAAAAAGTACCAACTTCACTTCTTTACTGAAAACTGTTAAAATTATTAAGATGACCATGGACATTGCCTGTATCTTTTTAATAACTAAAATCACCCTTGATATTTTTTTGGTTTACCTTTTGTGTTTTCATAATGAATTATGGGAGGTTTACTTTGCTTTCAGCTGATGGAGTGGGATCATCTGCATATCTCAGATTGTTAGTGTCTTAATCTATAGTTTTGATTCTGTCTGTCATCTCTTGCAAACATGCTAATCCTTTAATAGATTTTCAGAACAAGTCCTCATCTATCAGCCCCGCTAAGTAGACGAGACCATGAAATTACTCCGCAGGATGGCTAAAATTACTTTTATTCACATTGGCTGTAATAACAGAATCTTGCAAGTCTGACTGTGCCATATCTTCTTCTTATAGGTCAGTAATTAAGGAGGTATCTGTCTGAACGACTTCCAAATGTTACCTGGATGTACTGGACTTTAAAAATGGTTTAGCCCCTTTTGCCTCGGCAGCAAAGCCTTCATTATTTCTTTCAAAGTCATCTCCCTTACCTCATCTCATTCTCTTGCCTATTCTGAACCACTCTGTTTCAACAAAGTCAGCCTTTATAACAGGTTGTTTCCCCCCCCCCCCCGCAAAGACTCCACTGAAAAATAATCAGACACACCCATTTATATTAATATATTCTACATTTCTGAATTGTTTTACACAGTTAAAGGGCTTGCTATAATTATTAAAGTAAAAAATCAAAGTTTGCACATTCTCTTGAAGATCTCTGTTTCAACAGAACACAAAGACAAATACACTGACACACTTTTGGACCACACAGTATTCTCCCATACAATATGAGTAGCCATATCATAATGACAAAAAACAGCATTACACTGTTGCACTACAAGCTCCACCTCTTTTGGGAGTGTGCATGACATCACATTGCAAAATGTGCAGGATTTCTGTAGTGGCAGTGCAACATTCCTTTTGTCAGACTGCTCCTCATTGATCCTTTCCCAAGGATGCCACTGGCTCTTAACACTTTAACAGCTTCTTCACCTGAAACTCTAAATGGTTTAGCAGATATTTCATCTATACTAGTGCTTTCCTTTTTGACAGCTGGTCTATTACTCTCATATTTCATTTTTAATGGACATAGTTGTTATATATTGTCTCTATAAATATTTTTTGTCAATCCATTATCCAGTCTGTAAAATATTTCAGTTTAGTCTATCTTCTGTGAATCTCATTTTCTCTATTAGATCTCTTCAATGGTTAACCTTAAGTAATTCTACTTTAGCTGTAAATTTTTCTAGGGGTTCTGTCATTTCCTGAAAACCATCTCTCATTTTCTTATTATTTTTCTCTAATTGTTGACATTATTTTCCTTTGTCCTTTCTTAGTTGATAAAGTTTGCTTTTGGCTGTTGTCCATTCTTGTTGCCAAATGCTTTCGTCTTCCATCTTTCCTTGGCTATCATGATAGTTGTTCTGAAAGCCGCTTGGATCCTTTTTCCTTTGAAATTTTGGGAATATGTTTTTATGCTTCAGTTTTCACAATGTTTCTAATCTCTTCCTGTTCTCTTTCTTATAAATTAAGTATACTGAATTTGTTCCTTACATTGATCTCATATATACCCTCTAGGTTAAATCTTGCTGACACACTTACTGCCTTTAATTTTCTCAATCAAAGCCATACATTTAATATTGAAAATTCATATTCCTTTCCACAATCTGCTTCTGAAACTATCCTGGCTGACTAGATTGGCTTTTTCCAACTTTTCTTTCCTATTACATAGTTGAATTTATTATGTCAATATTGTCTATTTGGTATTGTCTGCTAGGTATAGAATATACATTTACATGCTTTCTACATTTGAATTTAGCCTATCTTACAATTTGCTATAAAATTCTGTGTCTTCCTCTTATCCTCAGTAAAAATGTATACTCGCATAAATCTGAGATTCATTTGATATACACTATAGTTGATATTAGGGCTGTGCAGTACTTTGATTCAACTCCACTTCAAGCGCTTCAGAGTTCATGGAGGTACAGGTTTGACCCTAGCAGCAATTTCATCTGGCATTTTTTCAGACTCCACTGAAACTATTGAGCCCTTTTTTCACATCAAAATGTAATCCTCTGGAAAGGAGAATGGTGATTACCACAGATTAAAACCTGAAAAAAACCTTATGCTATGAAACATAATTATATTTGAGGAGTCATTCCTTGTATCAACAACCTTGGTATGCAATTGCTTCAAGACAAGTACACACAATTATTCATTTAGATAGGAATACTCAATAGCATTTAGATTACTGGTTCAAAACTCAGATCCAGGTTCCTGGTATCAATCCCAACCAGTGTTCCAAGACACAATCAGTTCTTATGGGATAATTTGCTGGAAACTGACAAATTGAAATTTATCTAGAATGGTCTAATCCCAAGTATTAAGTATTATTTTACTAGTCCAGTAGACTTCATTATTTTCTATATAAGAAAAGGTTCTTCTGAGAAAGGAATGAACATCTTTAAACTATCTTCATTCTTCACATTTTGTCAGTTATTACATTTCTCACTCCAGTTGTTTTTTATGGGTTCAGAGTATGATAGTTGAATGGAAACAATCAAGGATACTTCAGATTTTGATATTACTCTATATTTATTATAAAGATAATTTTCTATTCAGTATCCTAAGAGCTTATGAAATTTGTCCATTTTATCTGCCAAACTGGCCAGTTGTATTTATCATAAATATGGTTCATGCAATAATCTGTATTGTTTTTACTCTTGTTTTCTTGTTTTGTTTTTATTCCTTAAATAATTCTTTAATAAAATTTATGTAGATATGAGTCATGCTCTGACCCACCCATTGGTCCATAGATAGCAGGAGGTGAACTTACAGTCTTCTGCCCTAAATATAAACACCCCAAACAGAAACCAACCAGGAAGTCATAATTATGTCAATAAGACCAATAACTACTGTATTTTCTGAGGCAGTGAGACTAGAATTATGATTCAGAAATTATACAAGAGGGTGACTTCACAATTTTACCAACAGACTGAAATCAGTACGGGATCAGTATTTAAGGTTTTTAGCAAAAGACTTTTTTGGAACACAGTGAATCTAAGCAATTTTTTTTCATCTTGACATATTGTGTATTGTTTTGGAACATTTGACTACACAGACTACAAAATGGAAGTAAGAAACATAAATGAGAGTGTATATGTACTTGTGATGTCATGTGTGGCTTATTGCTTTTGGAACAGTATTTTAGTTTTAAGGACTAACATTCCCAACTAGTCGGGAATACTATTCTGACCCAAGCCTGGTTCAAATCAAATAAACACAAAGTATATATAAAAGCAAACCTTTTTAATGTGTCTCTGTGAATTCTATTCATTCATAACAAAGAGTCATTAAAACTAATTGTCCCAGATAAGAGCAAGCCCTTTCAAGGTTGTGAAAGGCTGCCAAGAACACAAGATTAATTGCAGGGAAATATCCAAAACCAAAATTCTCCGAAAACAACCAGAATAGACAGGACTTCCACAAGAACTTGGAGTTGAAAGAACTTCTTTGCTTCCTGCAAAGAACTCAATCCCTGAGGGTTGGCTTTTATCCCTTATGGGAGGCGCCATCACCTTGCAGCCTTACTCCTGAGTCACTTGTGCTGCGGCAGCTGCTCTTTCCTTCAAGCAGCCCTGCGTGTGCACACACTGGGCACAGGCTCCTTGGGGTCCTCTGCATCATCGCTGACAGACTCCACAAGCTCCAAAGGCAGCACCCCACTCTCCGATAGTCCTGGCCCATCCCTGCATCACACGCAGGTCCCTCACCCAAGTCCTCACTCTCAAAGACCTCAGCCGTCTGCACCTGCTGCCGGCGAACCACAACAGATAATTCTGATTATTGCTATACTCATAATAGTTGATTGAAAAGTCAAGTGGTGCAAACCTTGACTGAGTTTTGCTCTACTGAACCTTCTGTGGTCATGTGTGGCTTCAGTGCCTTGGAAGCAACATTTTAAATTATTATCTTCTCTGTGAGTAAGAGACAGCTCTTTGAGTATGGGATGGCTATATCAATTAATAGCAGATTCTGAAAATAAAGTGATAAAACTTACTTGTAGATTGGAGGTGAAGTTTACATGTGGAAGAGAAAAAAAGGCAAATTCTATTCTTCCTCAGGCTGCAACAATGGTTCTTAGTTTGCCCTGTTACTTGTTCTGTACCTATTTCATTATTTCTTTATCCTCATCGTTCTGTACAGTAAATCTGAAAGTAGGAAAGGGTTGCTTCTTTTTTTCCTTAGATTATTATTTTTATAAATAACTCAAGGCAGTAAACACACCTAATATTCTTTCCTCCTCTTATTTTTCCCAAAACATTTATGAGGTATGTTGGGCTGAGAGGAGGTGAGTGGCCCAAGGTCACCCAGATGATTTTCATGCCTAAGTTAGGACTAGAACTCACAGTCTTCTGCTTTTTAGCCTCTAGCTTTTCTTTCTCCTCTTATAAATTTAGAATATAAATCATCAAGTGAACGGTGAACAAAAGTGACTTCTTTCAATGATACTGAATTAGGTTATAAAATTTGCTACCACAAGTTATAGCTAAGGTCACTGACTTGACATATTTGAAAAAGAACTTGATAGGTTCATGGAAGATAAGACTATCAGTAACAAATAATCATAATTATTCCTTGCTTCAGAGGTAGTATTCTTAATACAAGTTGACTCTAGTCCACTCTGTCTTTTTGTTTCTGGCATTGGTAAATGCTTTTGGTTGAGAAGTTTTGGCAGGAAATTTGAATTCAAATAGTTTTCTGATAATTTTTAATTTATTTTTATTTTTATTTTTATTTTTCTCTTTTCCCTGCTCCTTTTTCTTCTGTTTCATATGATTACTTTCATTCGTCCTTGGTGTAATGATAATGGTAATATTAGCATCTTGTTCAGAATTCAATAGATTTTTTTAAGCTTTCTTTAAAATTATATAATGTGTTCAGTTCTATACGATCTATTATTTAATAAAATAATAAGCTCTAATTTTTATGGCAGTTGCAAATTCCATTGCTTTATACCCCATTTTTTCTTTTTCTTCTTTTTATAGTTATGACATCTGTTTTTTAAAAAAAATATTTTTATTGTTTCACATGTTACTCTGAGACCCTCTTTTTCTTCATATTTTGTACCCCATATTCAATCATGCTTGAACTTTAGATTGTGATAATTGTAGATTTCTCTGTTTTACTAAAATGGATATATATAAGACTTGCATTTTTTAAAAAAAGTAGAAACTTGATTTAAAGGAGAAGAATATTGCTTTGGTGCAGTGTGGGACTAAGGTTTTCTGAAACATCTAGATCTCAGTTGGGTGAAAACTAAATCTGAATTTGACATATTGCCTCACAGCTTAGCAAGTTTCTAAACAACATAATAGAACATTCAAAAGAAGTGCTTTATACATGGTCCAGCGACTGCAAATCACCTTTTTCAGAGGCTTTGCTTGTAAATACTGTGCATGTATAGGTAGTCCTTGACTTACAATCACAATTGAACCCCAAATTTTTGTTGTTAAGTGGGACATTTGTTACATAAATTTTGCCCCATTTTATGGCCTTTCTTGCCTCTGCTATTAAGTGAATCACTGCAGTTGATAAGTTAGTAATCCAGTTGTTGAGTGAATCTGGCTTCCCCGTTGACTTTGCTTGTCAAGGTCACAGAAGGGGATCACATGACGCCAGGACACGGCAGCGGTCATAAATATGAGTCAGTTACCAAGCTTCTGAATTTTGATCACATGATCATGGGGATTCTGGAAAGGTTGTAACCATGAAAAACAGTTGTAAATCAGTTTTTCAATGCTGTTGTAACTTTGAACAGTCACTAAATGAACTGTTGTAAGTTGAGAACTACCTGTAATATTTAAATAAAGCATATGTTTTTTTTTCTGTCAGCCAATTGTTACATTTCACTAACTTTTTTCTTTCTGTGCTGTTGATTAATGTGCTCAACTAACTCTAAAATATTATGTTCTCATTGAATTGATGCATGTACAAGACCAAAATTCACTAACCTTACTATGGCATGTTCTTACAGATGAGGATCGGAGTGATAATATTGTGATAGTTTCTAATGAGGAGATTCCCGAGTACATTATTTCTAGTGGTGAAGATCAACATACTAACCTAGAAAATGAGCTTGATTCTGATGGTAATTCAACTACATGGTTATTTTACAACCTTTCCATGACTAACTTTAATTTAATTATCAGTACCATATAATTCGTTAGCCTGGTATTATTTTTGCTTGGATTCATTTGATTTTCATAAATGCCTTCTAAGACATTTTTAACAATGTTACAATTAACTATCAACTAAGGATTGATTTTTTAAAATGCATTAGTTAATTATGAATATAAATTTAATGGGAATCAGCAAACAGTTCTTCATAGACTAGTTTTGGTTGTTATTACCAGGGTGGGATTCAAATTTTTTAACAACCGGTTCTGTGGGTGGCTTAGTTGGTGGGCATGACTTGGTGGTCATGTGACTGTCTGGGCATGGCCAACTCAACATCATTCACGCTTTTCCTCGTCTGGCTTCTAATGACTGTGGGGATGCTGCAACAGTCATAAGTGTGAAAAATGGTCATAAGTCAGTTTTTTCAGTGCCATTGTAACTTTGAATGGTCACTTCACACAAGCAAAATACCAGCAAAGGAGGGGGGAAAACTCCAGAGACGTTCCTGAGACAGGAAGTCCAGTCCTGCCAAGAATGTAATAAGGGTTAACGGAGAGGCAGTTTCTGTAAGCAACACCAGAATGTTTCCTTCCTGCCTTCCTTACAGGATTAGGCCAGAAATTTCTTCTAACAACCTGTTCTCCAAACTGCTTAGAATGTTAACAATCGGTTCTAGCGAATAGGTGCGAACCTGTAGAATCCCACCCCTGGTTATTACCAAAAGCCTATATATTTTGGGGGGTGAATTTCAAGTAAAAGCAATTATACTCGAAAGCTATCTTAGCAGTCCTGTGCAATATTTATTTGGAATTACTATAAGTCTATGGATATGGATTTTGAGTATTAATTTCAACAAGATATGTGTGTCATAAAGCATAGATCCAGGCATATGATTATTGAAACAAAAATGAGGAAATGTGGACAGGAAAATGACAAATAAAATGTACAAAGCAATAAGGATACAGTTACAAAATTCCTATGAACATAGCAATGTTTTTGTCCCAGTCAAGTATCTTCATGTTAATGGCAGCAAATACAAGTTCAAAACTTACTGCACATTGTAAAAAAATACAATCCTTTCTAGCATTTCAAAAACACTGTTAGAAAGGCACTGGGGCAAATGATTTAAATTCAGGCAGATCCTAATCAAGAACTATAAACTGAAATTGCAATAGCAATGAAAAGGAAAGCTCTAAGTCAGGTTGTCAAGGCAGCATCATATAATGTATCACAACTTTTTCCCCTTCGCTAAACCGGGCATGGCCAGCACATGATGCCATCTGGCCCATGGGCCGCAGGTTTTACACCCCTGCTCTAAGTAATGAGCTCCAAAGTAATAATGATTGGAGAGAAAAATTGAATGTCTCTTAAAACCTTTAAGTCTAACTTATATGCTCCCTTTCTTTTGACTTTCCACATTCTGCTACACCCTGTTTATGGGATGGCAGTTAGCTTGGTTTTGTTTGTTTGTTTTGCTGTTTGATTTTTGTGGAGTTTTTACTTCTGTCTTCCTTTTTTTTTTAATATACCTTGTTTTCTTTTAATTTTTTAGTTGATAAGCTACCCAGAGTCACCCTGGAATCAGGCAGCCTCTGAATTGAAATAACAAAAAAACAAACCTTGTTATTCACTAATAACTCTGAAAGCAAACTTCTATGAAAGTAACAGTGGCAATCTACTTTAAAACTTCCTCAAGTTGAACCTACAAGAGACAGGTTTTCCTTCTGGGCTACAAAGTGCACTGCCATATCACATGAGCTCCCACATATAGGGACTGTTTGTGATGTTGTTGGCCTTTTCTTTATTCCCCCTTCTTTTTGGCAATAATATTCACTATACATTTTCCCCTCTCCTAAGCAGTATTCACTGCAATTTGGTCTGAAGTCAAATTCATCTGTATTCACTTTATAGTGGAAGGAACAATTTGTTGAGGGGAAAACCTTTTAGTAATTAACATGTACAGCTTAACAGAGGGGCGGGGGATTGGTTGGTTTTTCTGGATTTCTGTCAGTGTTTGTTGTAAAACAGAACTTGGTATTTAATTTTCCTAGAATATTTGCAGTAAAAAGCCAGGTATTGTGTTTCTTACAAAGGGCATCTTTTGCTGGAAGGAGGCAGGGAGGAATGTTCAGGAAATTGTGACTGAGGTCATAAGTTCTTTCCTTACAATCATCTTCATATCCTTCCATTTGTTTTTGTGGAGTGAAGACATTTTATTTTATTTCACTGATATCTGGCCCTTTAGCACATTCAATTTGGTTGCCTAAAGGCCACGTAAAGAATTCAGTTATGGCAAGATTTAAACTGGAAACATTCAGATTGACTTAACACAGTAGTTCCTATTTCTCCACCTCTGAAAATCATTTAATATATGAGTAATAATTTTGTTAAGGGAAGGTCTTCAAGTGAAAGATTTCAGTCTTTTCTATTTCTATAATAAGGAGCATATTGTGCTGTTTGAACTTTGAATGTTACAATCATATAACTAGACAGGATATCAAGGGAGCTGTAATCAGATCCTCACTTTTTGAAAGCTAGGCGATTGGATTATGGCTGCAGCACTGGAGGGGGAGGAAGACGTTGGATAAGCAACTCAAGTTGAAAGGATTCACACACATATCCTCAGTGCCATGGTTTTAATCTGATTTTCCTCTCCCTACTCCATTGCAGCTGCTGTTTAAAGTGTTAAAAATGGCAGGAGAAATGATCAAGATCTTCCAGCATTATATCTTCTTTGGTTCACAGTGGCCTACCTTACTATCACCTACAGTATATAGTGAGAGCTGTTATTCTCACTTTTTCATATAGTGTTGATGGAGAAATGAATGTAGCTATTACACATATAGCTAGAAGACTGAGTTCAAACTCTGGATCAAGCAGACCCTGACAAACCATTTCAGCCATAGTTCCTGACCTGTCAAGTAAAAATAAAGACACACTGGTCAAGGATTAATGAGATAAGACTATAAAATATTTTGTCCATTAAATGGTCTTCAGCCATTATTTTAGCTGAAAAAGTAGACATGCATCTATAAATAAATAATGTTTCCTTTCATTTGAAAAAGCATTTTTAGTATACATTCTTCATATAATATTATACTATAAGTGTTTCTGCCTATACTGGCTGAGAAATTGTGAGATTGAAGTCCACTAAACTTGCCAAGGGTTAGAAATACTGCTGCACTGTACATAAATAGGTGGCTTTGTCTCTCACTAATTCCAGCATGGCAAAACTGAAACTTATTGTAATTATTACATTTTCCAATAATTAGGCAATATTTGCTTAATTAAGCAATCCAACTGATCTTGAAGCTGCCATCTTCCTTAAATAATCGATCAGGACAACCTTCTTGAGTACTGTACTCTTCAGAAATGCTGGACTACAATTCCCGTTAATTCCAATGAAAATGTCAGTCTGGAGGACACCAGCTTACAGAAGAATAAATTAGAGAACAGTACTATGAATAAACCGATAGCACAATAACATTTTCACTTTCAAGCTAAACTAGAGAGGACAAGGATATGCCAAGATACATTTAGAGATTTTTATTATGCTATAACTTTTCTCTTGAGTAATATTTAGGGGGAAAAATGTCCTTTAGTATTGGATATCTTCATTTAAATGGTCATTTCATATTTCAAAATAATGATGGATCAAATTTTACCTAATTGGATTATATTTTAAACAGTTTATCAATATGTGCTGCTGAAATATAATTTGTCCAAGTTCTGAGTTCTGCAGAAATTAATTGAAAAAAATATATATTAAAAATTGATGTTTAAATATAAAATTAAAAAAGATATATATGCATATTCCAGGAAAAAGACAAGCCATATCGATAAAATTAATTTGAATCTTTGGCCCTAAATAACTTTATTTCTAAATAAATTCAGTTGGATTTCATTTATATAAATGTATTAATTATTGGCCATAATACACCATGAACCTTAAAATAACTTAGTTGTAAAGGAATGAAGACAGGAAAAACCCTACAAAGAATCCATTTTTAAAATGTATTGTTAGGATTCAGTTTTACATTTTATCCACCTTCACAATACATTGGCTGTTGTATCTCTTAAGTTCTCAGTTCTGTATTTGATTTCCATATAAATTTAAAGATTACAATTAGAGCAATGCAAATGTTGTTTTTTAAATAAATGCATTATTATAGTAACTACATTTAAATGTATCTCTCTCTCTCTCTATTTATCTATCTATCTCTCTTCCCCCCTCCCTCCCTATCTTTCTCCCCCCCCCCCCCAATTGTGCTGTGGTCTTCACATATTTAGTTGAGCAGAACAGCAAATTGGTGGATTTGAAGCTGAAGAAACTCTTAGACGCTCAGCCACAAGTGGCAAATTCACTTACCAGCACAGCTCCAAAACCAGTTTCTGATAACACCGAGCCAATGTTTATGGTAAGCTTAACAAAAAAAAAACCAAATCCTTTCCCCATAATACCTGTGCATTTTGGATTCTAATTTGCATTTAATAGTGAAGAATGACCATTTTTTATAAGTTCTTCAAAGTTTACAGTGCTATAAAACCACTTTTTTTAACTATATAAACAGATTTGAATTATATTTTGGCTATGTGTTCACAGACGTTTTATAATTGCAGTTATTTAACTAGTAATGGCTTCATTTGGCTATTGCGCTGTGAAATAATATATTTTGGTAATCTTTTATTTCCATTAAAATTCATTTTTCTTTATGGGTATATTGGCTATATGAAAAATACTGAAATACATATTACTGCCTAACTCAAAATTAGCAATATTAAGCTGGCAGAGTTTTGTAGTATTAACTTGGCCTAAATAAAGTTATTACCCTAATATATATTTGAAAATATATTTCAGCTCTACAGTCACTTGTTGTATCCTCTTCCTTCTTAAGGTAGTTCATTAATGTGAGGTAGAGCTCTTTTGGGGCCTATTTTAAGTAACTTTAAGAATTACTCTTCTTGCTTTAATGACATCTTTAAACTTTTTCATAAATGATTTTAACATGTTGATTATAGAACCTGCATTTGTGTCTTAGGTAGTTGAGGTATTCTCTGCCATATTATTTGTCAGTGGCAGGAAATTCTCTCTATATACATAGGCTTTGATAGATTTGTTGGTGTATCTACTCAGCTTATTGTCTTCATTAGTCATAGCTATTACTCCTTAGGGAAAAGATTTGGATGGCTGTGAGTACAGTCCACTTGTATAACTTTTCACCCACCTGCAGACTGGGGGTGTATGCCCTGCTGAGTGAAAGGATTTCCTTCCCCAGAAACAGAGATGCTTTGAAGTCTCAAAACAATGACTTTCATTGCTTTTTCCTTTACACTGTCGGTTCCGATAAATTGGTGATGAAAGTGTGCAGCAGCAGCAGCAGCAGTGGGCTTTCAGTCTCTATCTTTGAACAAAGAGAAGCTTGGATCAAGTCTGATTTTTTGCGTTCAATTTAGCTTTCTGCAGTGGATTTAATGCAAAATGAAGCTGGCCTTGGAATAATACAATGGATTGAAAAGGCTAACTGAATTAGTGGGCTTAGAGGAATACATTTGTAAAGTGGCAGAAGTCCCTAGTCATAAAAAGGCTTCTTAAAATGGGATTTACTGGCTAATCGCACTGATATTTTAACATGTTGCCAGGCCTAAAAAATTAGCCATGTTTGTTTATTTTAGTAAAGACTTGCATTTCGACTGTCAGATGGCTATTGTACGAAGAGCTCGAAGAGGTCCTTTTCTTAGAAGAATGAAATCATAGCATCTGGATTCTTGAAAAAATAATTCTAGAATGAGGGATGCTTTTAAAGAATTAGCTCCATAAATGGCTGACTAGCTATTAGGACAATTTCATTCAGTTAAGATGGCACCTTCACACACACCAGCAAAATAGTTTTTTTTTTTTTTCCTAATTGCACACATTTGTATGAAGGAGAGGACCTTTCATTTCTGTTCTGTTCCCCTTCCCTTTTTTTTAGTAAGTGAAACAAAAAGTATAGCTGGATTCGAACACTTTCTATAATGCTGCATGAAAAAAATATGTCCATCTGTTCTCTTAGAGCTTTCAGCATTGACTTGGATTTATGTTTCTAATAAAATGCAGTTTACACATTTGTAAATAGGCATTCTGTGTTTGTGGAAAAGGATAAACTGTTACCTTCCCTGGAGGATTCTGTATCCCAGGCCTCCTTGAGGCTAGAGAATAGGCCATTGGAGAACTCCCTCATTACCAATTGTCTCAATGCAGGGGAAGGGCAGAGTCTTGGTAGCTTTTGATAACCGGTTTCAGCATTCAGCAGGCTTAGCTATTAGTCATGCATCTTAGCCTTTCCCTATTTACTTTCAAAACACTTAATAAAAATAATAATAGATTAGGTATAAAATGAAATATTTGTTTGGTACACAGCATCTCGGTATCTGCTGTTTCCACACACGGCAGTGGTTTAGTCTTCTGGGATATTTCACATTGATAGACCCATTTGAATGTATTATCAAAGGAAGCTCCGGAAAATGGTAATTGTAGTTTCCAGAGCTGTCAAAGGTTTTATTTATAAATCTGGATTCATAAAGTTATAACTAATGAAACATAGTTCACTGGGACTATAACATTACTTTTTATTTGTCATCAAGCATTAGTCATCTCAATGGATATAACGTTAGAAATGATTCTTTGTATTATGCAGGAAAAAATATGTGGCTCCAATCAGAATGACACAATTTTTTACTGGGGCAAATCATGTGTGCAAAAGACTAGAGGCAGTATGTAAATTAAACAGAGATACAATGTTTAAAAATATACATGCTGTTCTAGGAACCCTAATATATACATGGTGCTCTGGGTATCCAGTTGGCAAATGGTAATCTTCTGAGTCCAGCTTTGCCTCAAGTCACAGTGCATGTTGCTAACAGATCTTAGTAGACAAGCCCAGCTGAAGTGCATGTTGCCAGATTAACAGCCAAAGGAGTTTATTTTGCCAAAACCTCTTTTGGGGGGTTCCATACATCTTTGGCTCATAGTAAAATTGTTATCTGACACAAGCTTCTGAGTATTGGGGTTTTCTCTCCATAATGCTCTTCTCCTGAAATACACCTTTCAATTATCCTGTTTGCATTTATAAACAATAGACTGTGATGCTCAGTTTTGTTTTTGTTTTTTTGTTTTTTCTGGCAGAATGAGACAGAGGAACATGCTGAGCGATTACAAAAAGCAGCTGAACGTTTTAGAAGTCCTGTTGTTTTCAGCAAGGATTCAACAGTCAGAAAAACGCAGCTTCAGTCATTCAGTCAATACGTTGAAAACAGACCAGGTAGGCAGAAATATTCATTTAAAATATTCTCCTCCATTCCCAACCTTACGACTTCATAATATTTAACAATAAATAATAATGTGAGCCCACTTTTCAATACACAAATATCAAGTATTAAAATAATTTTTTCATGTCTTTCCTTTTTTTTTTCAAGAGATGAAAAGACAGAGATCAATACAGGAAGATATAAAGAGAGGAAATGAGGAGAAGGCAGCAATAACTGAAACTCAGAGGAAGCCATCAGAAGATGAAGTGCTTAATGTATATTAATTTTTTATCTGGTTTCACGATTGCTGATAATTCTCAACTGTATGTGGAAATAGTGCCTTTATTTGTTAAAATGAGATGTTAGGTTTTCTTAGATGTCAATCTCCATTGCATTCAAAGCAGAGTGAGAGGGCTGTGCTGTTGAATTAGTCTGCAGCGTGGTGATAATTGTCAGATAAAAAAATGAATTTTTCAGAGTTCCGCAGCTCCAGCTTCCTTGAGACATTTCCATCAGGGCACTTCCCATAAAGAGATTCCAGTATTGATCGACCGGGAGGATTTTAATTATTACAATAGCAGATACTGCAGAGCTGCAGTTAGAGGGAAAAGTCACATGAGACCTGCTAGAATTTCTCAGCCAACCCATTTTGTTGGCTTGGGTTAATGGGTGTTCAACCTTTCCATTATCCAGATCAGCCGTGAATTACTAGCTGAATGATGTTTGCATTAATATAATATATATGGTAATTTCTTCACTTAATTAACGGGGAGGTTCAGCTCAGTAGGGGTATGGGCTGATCATGTGTAAAATTGATTTGTGAGGGAAATATTTGATAGACCGCAGGGAAAAAAATGCTTTTGATGGACAGCTATAGGACGGAAGCAAAAGGAACAAGTCTGACCTGAATATGTTTTATTGCTAGGGTTTTTTTCCTTTTCTTTTTGTTTTGACTAGAGGCTCCACATAATTTTCTACAATGGTCAGTTATTGCTTTCTGTTGTTTTCCAAATCAGTAGAGTGTTTTTTTGCTCTCTCAGATCAAACTCAGTTTCATCTAAAGAATATGTTTCCTAATCCTTACACTCAGTGTCTACACATCTTAGTATTTTCCCACTGTTAATTTTTTTCTTTTTCTTTTAGAACAGTTGGGCTTTAATAGAGTTGAAGAGATCTTGCTTAGCAAGTTCATAATATAAATGCAAATTGTGGATATGAACTCTTAGAAAGTTTCACCCTGACACAGCATTCTTTTTAATCTAATAATATTCTGCACAGCCCTGAGAGCTAGCAATGGCAGAGCTTTGTATTCTTTTCAGTAAATCAAAGAGGATGGCATGCCGTTGCTTTTCATTGATGTTCCTCCTCCCATAGTTGTTTTTCATTTCATGCATGCAAAAGACTGCAACAACCAAGTTTGGTTGAGATAACTAAAACAAACTTACTTGAGAACTTTTTTCCCCATGATTGTTGTGGGGAGAAACAATGAATTTTCATGCATGCCCAACATCAAAAACTCATGCAATAGTATATTAATTTATTTAATATACTATTCAATAAACTTTCTCCTGTTTTCAATTTTAGTACTGTTTTTCAGTTATTGAACCATTAAGCCCACCAATTTAGAGACTGGTGAGATTAGCATCTCAACCATTTATTATTGGCTCTCTTTTCCAGCAACAAGTTAGGGAATAGAAGAGAAACAATCATATCTGCTGGGATTAATGTTCTTATGAAAAGGTTATTGTTCTTTATACCTTTCTTTGGAAAGATAAAATATTTGTGAAGGAAAATAAGCTTTAGTGTGCATCCATGAATCTTAATTGGGGTCTTGAAAGAGGCATATGGGTGATTCCAAAATTTCAGCAAAAGAAAGGAAGTTCCTCTCTTAGTTGTTCATTGGCAGAACAAAAGCTGAGATTATAATGTAATTAAAATATAATATAATATAATGTTATATATATATATTGCCATTAATTAAAGTGATTTTGAGCTAAATGATTTTTGAATTGCTTTCCCTTTATATACTGTATATGTTAGAAGATGCAAAGTGAAATATTTTTTCATATGCTTATATTACAAGTCTAATTCAGTGATCTGAGAAAGACATTTTTCTTTCTGAGACAAAACATATTTTTTTGCTTCTAAATAACTTCTTATTATCAAAAAAGTTGAAGTCGAAGGATACCAAAACCAGAATATCTTTATAAATGAGTCTTATAAAATTGCATGAAAGTCATCTTTTTTCCCCCCGTGGAGAAGGTGTTTTATGAGTTAAAGTGAATTTAAAACTTTCATTTATAATTCAGCTCTCTTAAGTTGACTGAACTATAAAAGCCGAAAAGGTTTTTAAATCCTAATTAGAATTTTAAAAGAAAATGAGAAAGTTTGAAACTATAAAAACTAACATCCATTGAATAGGAATTTAACCCAACATTGCTCATAATAATGTTTGGCAAATAGCTGGCATGTATGAATTGTGATTCATGTTTTGGTAGGGAGCATGATATTTAAGTAAGTGTCTTACTAAGTGTTTCTGAGGGGGGGAAATGCAACTTAACAAGTGATGTAGTTTCTTGTTTGTTCTTTTTAACAGAAAGGGTTCAAAGACACCAGTCAGTATGTTGTAGGAGAATTGGCAGCACTAGAGAATGAGCAAAAGCAAATTGACACCCGTGCCGCGCTGGTGGAGAAGCGCCTTCGCTATCTCATGGACACAGGTACGGTGCCCAATTACACTGTAAACAGTTTTGGCAAATTGAGCGTTCACAAACTCTTATAGAGTTTTGGAAGTGTGAATCTTTGAAGCTTGAATGTTCAGCAAAACTGCCTTGAAAATAAAAAGGCTGTGATTTGCAGCCACCACTCTGGGCCCTGGTGATAAGAGTGCCTTCATGGGAAGTGATAACTTACCCTGATACTGTGTGAGCCAGCACTATTGAACAGTGTGCTCATCCATGCAGAGTTGGAATACACATCTGTGCCTCATTGATATGCCACTGCTAAAAGAGAGAGAGAGAGAGATCTTCACTGTTCTACTGATTCAGGGGGGGAGGCGGGGGGGATGATTTGGCCAGCTAAAGCCGTGTACCACATGAAACAGAGCACAGTACATAGGGGGAAGACTCCGCTGACTAGATCACTGAAATTTGAGAATACTATCTGGTTACTGATGCTCCACTGTTTTTTTCCCCCCAGATTCTTTGTTTTTTTAAGTGTGTAATACTTTGTGTTAACTGGTACATAAAAACGGGATTGAAAGATACAGTTG
Organism: Notechis scutatus; assembly: GCF_049901735.1. Taxonomy (NCBI): domain Eukaryota; kingdom Metazoa; phylum Chordata; class Lepidosauria; order Squamata; family Elapidae; genus Notechis; species Notechis scutatus. Next base: position 155,983,924 of record NC_142009.1, on the reverse strand, counting down.
GGATTTTGTGAACTATACTGCTGTGGCCAAATCCAGGCCATAATAAATATTAGAATATTATAATAGAGATTGCTTTTGCAGGTGATGTGTGGTAAGGGAGAGATTCACCAATATCACATACATCAAAACAAATGCAAGCCTCATAATGGAAACTTAAGTAATCCACAATGGAAGGAAATTTGTTTCACACTACATGTATCTGTAAAGCTAATATACCTCCAGGTTAATGTTACCACAATCTTAAAAAGCTGACTGTACACACGGAAGCTTGTAAATTATTGAACAACTAAAATTTCTAGACAGATACCGTTATTAATTTACACTGTGTAAAAGGTTCAAGGCATTATATCAAGTATGTTATCCAATATAGTGATGAGATGAAAAAGCAGCACTTGCCCACAAATTATGCATTTTTTATTTTTAGTTACTATCTACCCAAACTCTCTTTTCTTCTAACTGATTTAATGTACAGTAAAAAGGAATAAACTTATTCAAATATAGTAAAAATATAAACTATATGCACAAGATCATCTTTTCTTGTAGATACTAGTCTAAAAAACTTGCAATAAAACTTATTCTTTAATATTAGTTTTTATAAGATATTCTATTTATTCAGTGATTTTTTTTAAAAAAATGACTTGTTTGCAACCTCCATTTACTGAAATATAAAATTATAATAAAAAGGTTATTGCTTAATGCTCTATATAGAAAAAACTCAAGTTCCTCTCTTTTAAATTCACGAAAATGGATGGTAGAATTTATAAAAAATGCTGATTTAGAAGATAAATGCGACCTGATGATTAAATGCTACTGTAACATGTACACAATCAACCTGATAAATGGTCAGGGATATTTTTAACATCAATGAAAAAATGTCGTTCAAATATTTCAGGTATAACTAGGATTTCTTTTAAGTTGTTGAAAATGTAATCTGTCTGAAAGAGGATTCCATATGCCATCTCCTTTTTTTTATCCCTATTTTGTCTTCATTTGGACTGTCTACTACTCCCAGCTGTTACTTATTTTTTTAAAAAACTATTAATGGTTGTGTATTGGTGTTAACATTGATACTGAGTGTGAGAAAAGTTGCAATTTCCTTTGAAATATTTTTCCTCTCTGGTTTGCTCACTCAAGGTGTGTATACTTATACACTTCTTTGTTGTTGTCTTGCCTAAATATGATTCTTTGTCCACCAGATCTTATTCTGTTTTCTTTCCGTGTGATTATTTTTCTGCTGCCAACTGTTCTGCATTCATTGAATCGATCACATGCCAGTTATCTTCTAGATTGGATTTTAAATTATCAACTTAAGACTGTTTTTGTGATATTGATTTCTGTTTTCTTTGTGACAAAAACTTTTGTGGTAAATCTTCTTTTACACATTTCCTGGATCCCTCCAGCACTTCATGGCACCCTTTTGCCAGCAGTTCAAGTGGGTCTGAATATATCAACCAAATAGTTTCCCACATATTGGTATTTCTTTAAAAAAAAATAAAGTCAGTAATAGGCGATGTGGCTTCAGGATGTTACCATCCTTCAAGCAAATAGGAATTTTTAACCCAAAGTTGCCTCCATGGAGGAAATGGACTAGTTGAAAGGTACAACTAAAAAATGAACTGGTAGGTCAGGTTAAGCAGGGTATGCTCAATTTACCTGCCCCAGTCAGTTTGCTTACTGAATTCCAGAAAGGTGCTCAGTAATACTATAGAGTGCTCAGTAATATTCAATAATACTATAATGCTATGTATTATATAGTATTACTATCCTTAAGTACTCTCTGATCCTTGAGATAGCAAGATCCCAGAATCTTCAACCTTTCTCCTTGATCCTGTCAAATAACATGAGCCAGATGGACCTTTGGGCATCACTTTTTAAAATTAGTTTGAGTGCCTCAAAAATATTTCTAAACACTACCATCGGTCCCAAAAATGTAAGAGTGATGATAACAATATCATCCCATTCTTATTTTCAAACTATATAAGGGGAAAGCAGATAGAACATAAAACAACAGGGATCTTGGAGGTCTTCTAGTCCAACCCCGCTACTGGAGCTAAGATCCTATATCATTCCAAACAAATGGTTATCCAATCTCCTCTTGAAACCCTCCAGTGATGAAACACCCACAACTTCTGAAGGTAAGCCATTCCACTGAATATTTGTTCTCAAGAAATTTCTTCTTAGTTCTAGGTTGAATCTGTCTTTGGTGGTCTTCCATCCATTACTTCTTGTCCTGCCCTCTGGTGCTTCAGAGAATAAGTTGACCACCTCTTCTCTGTGTCAGCCCCTGAAGTGCTGGAAGACAGCTATCATGTGACCACTAGTACTTCCCTTTGATAGGCTAGATATACTTAGTTCCTTCAACCATTCATCAGATGGTTTAGCCTCCAGACCCCTTATCATCTTTGTCGCTATTTTCGGCACTCCTTCTAGGGCCTCAGTATGTTTTTTTTTTTTAATCAGGGTGACCAGAACTGGATGCAGTATTCCAAGTATGGTCTCACCAGTGTAATATAAAAGCAGCACTGTTAGCTCACGTCTTCTTGAAACTATCCCTCTCTTAGTGCAACCTAGGACCGCATTAGCTTTTTAAAATTATTCCTGCCTGAATGCAGGACCCTTTTTCATCACTGAACTGCATCTTGTTGTATAGGGCCCAGTGCTCAAGTCTGTCAAGATCCTTTTGAATATGTTGGCAGTTCCCCTCAGCTTGGAATCATCTGCAAATTTCCCTTCTGTCCCTTCATCTAAATCATTTATGAAGATGGTGAAGATACTGGGCCTAAGACAGAGCCTTGAGCTACCCCACTGCATGTTTCCCTCCATATAAATGCAGTTCCATTGAGAACTATCCACTTGGTCAGCCAATTGGGAATCAATCTGGTGATGATGCTATCTAGCCCACATTTTTCTATCTTATCAAGAAGGAGGCTATAGTCTACTTTTTCAAATGTCTTACTGAAGTCTAAGTAAACTATGTCTGCGGCATATCCCCAATCCACTAATTTAGTCACTTTGTCAAAGAAGGCAATAAGGTTTGTCTAGCATGATCTGTTTTGAACAAACCCATATGGGCTTTTAGTAATCACTTTACTTGTTTCTAGTGCTTGCAAATCTGCTGTTTGATTATCTTTTATAGGATTTTCCCAGGTTTTGATGTTGGGCTGATTGCTCTGTAATTTCCTGGATTCATTTTTGATGAATCTTCATTTTTGAAGATTGGAACCACCTCAGCCTTTTTCTAGGCTTATGGCAATTCCCCAATGCTCCAGGAGCTTTGAAAGATTTTGAAAGATGGTTTTCATATTCTCAATATGACAGTAAAGCATAAAGGAATATCTTTCTTCAACTGTACTTATTTTTTCTAACAATTCTTCATTATTTGATTAAGGTTTTTTTTAACCATGGTTTCCAACTAGATGTAACACAGTAAGAAATTTCTGGTCCTTTTTCTTTTAAGATTAATAAGAGACATCAAACTGTGATCCCTACTTTTTCCCATACATCACTGACTAAGCCAAAGTTTGAAAGTCGTGTTCTTTGAAGAATTCGTACATATTCTATCTCTCCAGTAGAGCACATTTTTCATGAAGTATGACTTATTGTATAATATATATTTCCCCCTTTAAGATATCAATTGTGAACTATAGTTTTTTGTTTATTAGATCTTCCCTTTCATTATTTTAATTTTCCCATGATTCTCTTTGGAACAACAA
>NC_142009.1:155892711-155975211 GCF_049901735.1 Notechis scutatus | reverse complement strand
GACGCGATGGCCTCCTGCAGTCCTCTGGCAGAGGGTTGCAGGAGGCTGTCGCGGTCGAAAAAAAAGCCTCCACAAATGAGGTTAACCTGGCCACACCCACCCTGGCCATGCCTCCCTACTGTCACCCCCGACCCCACAAGATCAAACACAACCCTGATGCAGCCCTCAGTGAAACGAGTTTGACACTCCTGATATAAACCATTAAAACCATAAAATATAATCTTTGGGAGAGTACAATTTATGCATCACAATCATTACAGCCACCTGGCAGTTAAAACCTTTATCACAGGGGTGTCAAACTCAAGGCCTGGTGGCCAGATCCAGCCCACAGGGTGCTTAGATTTGGCCCATGGGGCTGCCCTGAAAACAGCAAAGGACCGGCCCACAGTGCCTCTGCCAGCGAAAATGGAGCTCGCAAGGGCCATGTGTGGTAACTATGGAGAGATGGTCCCACAAGCCTTATATTTAGTCATCATACTTATTAAGCATAAATATTCTCTCTGGGTATGCATGAGAGTAAAAGACAATTGCTACGGCAGGTCAGGATATTGATTGTATATGCACAGAAACACATGAATATTATTTTTCCAGTTACTTCGTATAATATTTAGGTGAACAAGGCTTCAAAGTCCTAGGTGGCGACAACAATGTAGCTAGATACAATGCACAATTCAACCTGTCATCTGGTTGGTTTTAAAGCTAGATGTATAATCTGTTTCTTCCTTCACAAGAGTTTTTTCTAGAAGTACAGTAATGGAGAATATAGTTGAGATTGGATCACCTGGTAATTGGGTGAGTGAGCTGGCAATGCCACGAATATTACTTTCTTGTATCTCTTCTGTTATCTTTGCTCTAGCCAACAGTGGTGATGGGAATACAGGCCTAACAACTATATTATCCAGAAACTAGCTCCTGAATGTAATTTTCTGGGTGCAGCAGCCCTATCTGGCTGACTTTTCAAACACCTTCAGGGCTGGCTGACACCATTGTTAACCCATGGTTAGGGCTATGAAACTGCTTTGGGAGCCATCTCAGGGTTAAGTTGCCAATAAATTCTCGTCAGCTGTTTTATACTTCTATGTAGCATTTCTCTCCAAAAGAAAAAGGTGAGACTGGAGCAGTTGCCAAGATAGATGATGAATAAGTAGGCCTGTTCTTTACAATCATCACAAGCAATTGACTGACTCAATTCCAGAATTCCTCACAGTATCTCTGCTAATATGCTAAAGATCAGCAAAAACAGACTACTGCTGGGCGTTTTATTGATGGCCAACTTTTTGTTTTAAATGCACGTATATACTTTTGAGAGGGGAAGCCTTTTGATGTTTAAACACTTGATTTCAAAATGTCTTTTAAGGATATTCAGGAGGCAACCTATCCTAAGATTAAAAATCTTGCACATAAATGAAAATACTAATTTTAAGAGTTTTAAGTGTATATAAGGCAAGACCATAGTCCCAGAGCTTTATTTTGGCTGTTTCCAAAATGAAAACAGGATCCACATAAGACTGTGTCTTCATTATGGACTTGTACCCATTCTACAATTCTGTCTTCTGAAATACATTGGAAATAGACATTCACTATGAGGGATGGAGAGGAAATCTCAATCCAGAGGAATCCAGCTCAATCCAGAGGAAATTATCATTATTGTATAACGCTGTGTAGAATCAGAAACTGATTTATCCTTTGGAGAAGAGTTTCACTTAAAGCAGTGGTAGTTGGATTTGCCTGTCAGTGCTGCACAATTTTTATTACTCCCTTCCATATCCTATCTAAATAGGCATTCAAGAGACTTTTCACAGAAGTGTGCATTTGGCATAAGCAGACAGTGAATTGGCTGTCATTACAATCCCACACCCTCATTCTACAGTCAGCAATGCACCACCTGCATGGGCTACCTTTTTTAAAAATTTGCTACGTACTTTAGAGCAGCGGTTGCCAACTGGTGGGCCGTGAGAAAATTTTGGTTGGTTGCAGAGAAATCTCACCCCAAGACCCCCCCCGCAAAGCAATTAATCCAGGCTGTGCAGAAACACAAGTCTGCGCCGCCCACATGGCCCACAGGAATCCTCCCCACCCACTCACTCCTTATCCGGTAAACTTGCCTGCTAAATTTCTATTTTTCCTTTTTCTGACCATCATCTGTTCTCTGTGCCAGGAGATTTAGATTAGCTAGGAAGCAGAAAATGGATGGATTTCTTGGTTTCCAGCTAGTCTTTAGATCTTTGGCTCTGATTTTAAGTACAGCCGAACCTCCCTTAGGACTGGAGGTTTGCTTGCAAGCAAATTCAGTGCAAGCAAATTTGAGAGTCTGAGCTAGCCAATGGCAGATAGATAGATCATTGAATGATTCTGTGAGCAACTCAATCTGCCTGCTTTGCCTGATTTTGGGTAAAAGTTGCTCTATTTTTTAAAAAAAAGATTCAATATTTACATGCATGGTGTGTTGTGAGTTAATTTTTTGAGTTTGCTTGCAAGCAAATTTTATGTGACAGACTGAGCTAGCCGATGGCAGATAGATAGATTTCTGAATGAATCTGTGATTCTATGGGCAACTCAATCTGCCTTCCTGCTTTGCCTGATTTTGGGTAAAAGTTGCTCTCTCTTTTTATAAAAAAATTCAATATTTATATAAATATTTATATAAATATTTATAATATTTACATACAAGCCATACCCATCAGTCACATGACCACCAAGCCACACTCACAAATTAGGCCACACCCATAGAACCGGTTAGTGGTCCCTGGGATCTAAAATTATGAGTTTGGTGGTCCCTGAGGTCCAAAAGGTTGGCGACCCCTGCTTTAGAGAGCTAAGATCCTTGCCAGGGGAGCAAGAGAAGGGCAAGCATTTTTTTAAAATAAAAGATTTCTAATTACGGACTTCCGGTTTGAGCTTCGGCGACAGACCGAAACCTCGTTTCTGCAAGGCTTCGATCCGTGCTTGCTGCTGGAGCGCCCCAAGCCGGCTGGTTTCGGGGCTAAGCCACCCCATAGAGGTGGTGAAGAGGGGGGAGACTGCCTGCAGGGTTGAGGAGAGCCGCATCTCTCCTCCCCAGCTGGCCATTACTCCCTTTCCCAAAGGCGGTTGTAGCGGTGGTCAGAAATGGCCACCACAAAGAAGAACTTGACCAGAAAAGAATGTGCAGGAGGAAGATAAGAAGAGAAAGTTTTGGTTGACTGGGTCAAACAGCAAAAGCAACAAATAAGGTACCCTGGAATTGAAACTCTTAAAAGAAAACAATAACATTGTTCCCTAAGAAGATTTTTAAGCTGCGAAGGAGAGAGAAAAGGGAAAATATTTGTTTTTTTTTCTCCTTTTCCTATATGACAGCTAAGAGACTTAAGCAAGAAATTGGGAAAAAATCCACTTTGACATTAATAGGCATTTTATTATCAAAGGGATAATAAAGATTTTTGGATAATCAAAAGCTTTTGAAAACAGGAAAGGAGAGAAAAAGAATAAAAGGGCAGGATCTGGAAGGGAGGAGACTGCCTGGAATTAAAAAGAACTTACAGCAAAATTTCAACAAGACTTCCAAAAGATATATTTTAACTGAAATATCTCAACAAAAAACCCAGGAAGAGAAAGTGGAAAAAGAAATAAGAAGAAATAATTTGGGACTATTTGGATTACTTGATGATTTCTGGATTTTTGGTTATTGTATTTGAATGACTAAAATTAATCGGGTGGTTGTTCAAAACTGTTTAAAATGGCTCCACTTTTAGAAGAACTGAAAATGGAACTTAAAAAGTACAAAGAAGATGCACAAGAAGGGAGAGGTTCTTTTGGCTTCGTATTTCAGTTTTTAGAAGTGGAGATTTGGAATTATGAGAAACAAGAAGAAATGCCTGCAGAACAAGAAGATTGAGACAAAGAAGAAGCCATCTTTAATGAACAAGTAATCTTAGGTGGGGGGGGGAAGGAAAGGGGGGAAAGAGAATGGAAAATTTAAGATTGGGAAAAACAACTCCAAAAAAAAAAAAAAATAGAGTGAAAAATAAGTATAAAATCAGAAAGCAACAGAAGAGGGAAATGCAGAAGAGAGAATTAGAAGTAGAAAGACAAGGGGGTAAAAAGGGGAGGGAGAAGATGAGAGGGAAGAAAGAAAGGAAAAGAAGTTATAAAGGACCAAAACAAAATATAGAGAAACAGGGCCTATTTGGAGATAATGGGTGAAAACTTAATGGAAAAAGGGATTCTGCAAAGGTACATAAGATAGTATTGTTATATTAGAAACAGAAATAATTTTAGAAAATATGAAACAATGTATAATTAAAATGTTTGATAAAATAGCTATCGTAATTCAGTGGAATGCTTGTCAATAAATAAATGTAACAAAATGAATATTTAATGATTTACAAAACGTGAAGAGAAATAAGGGAAAAATTAATTATGGAGATTATATGTGTCTTTAAGGAAGTATGATATTTAATTGAAAAGTGTTAAAGATGTTAAGATTTTAATGATTATTAATGATAGAACTGAATTGGAATGGAATGAGGGTTTATAATTACATATATTTATAATCTTTTTTTTTAAGAATATAGGGTGTATTATAAGAATGTACCAGCAGAATTCGATTGGAAGTTATGTATTATGTATTATATTGAAGGTCATAACCTTAAGGTATATATTGAAGTTTAAATAAGGGTTGAATGCATGTAATTAAAAGATATAAAGGTGTCATTCTCCAATTAGTAAATACAGGAGAAAATTTGTTTAATGAGAAAAGATAATATGAAATTGAAACAGAACAGACAAAAGTATAAATATCATTATTTGAATTGAGATGAGATAATCAAAATAAAATTGAGAAAATTAAAAGAGGGGAAAAACTATATAGAAAATGTAAAATAGTATAAGATATGGAATAGAATACAAAAAGGAGCATGAAATTGAGTTTTGTGTCTGTATAAAGAAGTTCAACCCGGGACCATGCTATTTTCAAAATAGATGTTTTACTTGTATTTTGTATGTGTGAAAACCCAAATAAAAATTTATTTAAAAAAAAAGATTTCTAATTATTAAATAGGACACAGCATGAGAAAGGGAGATAGAAAGTGCCTATAAATTATTTTTCTTAATCCCTACAGTTATTTGTCTGAGCACAGAAGAAAAACCATGGTTTTAAAGGATTCCTCCCATGCCCATTGCCTTTATATTTCGAAGCATGTAGATGCTGCTTCTCCAATTTACAGAATAACAGAGTTGGAAGGGACCTTGGAGGTCTTCTAGCCTAACCCCCTGCTCAAGCAGGAGACCCTATACCATTTCAGACAAAGGGTTGTCCAGTCTCTTAAAAAACATACAGTAATATTTTTTTTTTTTTTTTGCAATGGTGCTACTCGTTCGTTGCAATAAAATTTTGGAACCAATAGATTGATAAGTTCCTTTTAACTTCTTTGCACTTAAAGTTCCCTTATTCAGTTTATAGGGTTATATTTTTCTGCTGGCCTACTCTCTTTTTATGTGTGTGTGTATGTGTGCATGTGTAGATCTGTGCCCAATGGCTAATTGCTGGATTTCAAAATTATGTGCTGGGTTTTTTTTCTCTTTGGATACCTTCTTTTCACCTAAAACTCCTTCCGTTTGCTCAAGATACCTTTTCAAGGCTCTATTCTCTAGTCTGAGGCTGTGGAAATAGTTTACAAGATCAGTGGTTGAACATTCCCAGGTATTACTGTAGAAGTCATAAAAAGCAATACAAAAAGAGAAGCATTGAGAAAAGAATTATTGTTTTAGGAAAAAGCTTACTTTCAAGTTCTTGACAAATTATATAGCCTATTCATGTATTACAAAAGCCCCTATTGCTGTTATTTGATTAACATTAAATTATATTTCACACTGTTGTTGTTACTTATATGATATCAAGTTCATATAGTCAGTCACAAGTATGCAGTTGTGCACACAGATATTTTTCTTCTGCCGATATCCTAACAGTTACTTCAATAGAGGTGGATAGTTGTTTATGTATTTATATACTGAATGTTCTCGATAAAGACTAGTGCTCTCTACATCTTGATTATTTGTTTTTGAGGTGATGTGGTGATTGATAGGTCAAGTTGTGGTTTGTGGAAGCTACACACTTCTTCTCTAGCACAAAACCCAATGCGACAACACCAAATATTCTAAATCATGTTGTTGGGTTATTGTTCCATCATTCAGTTGCTTCCAGTTCTTTGGGACCAGGTGGACATAAGCTGCTTCTATAATTTTGTATAAATTCAGGATCAGATATATTATCTATTATTAGTATTAGACCCTTTTAGATGCATGTAAGGGTTGTTAAAAACTAGTTAAATAGTATGTAATTGCATGCAATTTGCTTAGATGTTCTGAAATCTTTCTAGAGGAAGATGAATCAATAACTCCGTCTACCACAATCCTTTGACTGCACCTAGGATAGATCTGTTTTGTAGTCCAGCCATTCTGCTGGATATTAGAAACTGCTACTGAACAAATTTTCTATCCCCCCCCCCCTTTTTTTTTGCTTGTAATAAAAATCCCAAATCTTTTATAAACACTCTATGATAGATGTTGAGTGGGATTTTTTTTCCTGTTTCTGCCATGCCCATTGTAACAACTTTGAAAATATATATATTTTTCTTTTGTGTAACTGTGCTGTAAGAAGAAAATACAAATTACATGGCAAATTGTATCTCAATTTGTATATCAAAATTGACTGCAAGAATTATTTTCAAGACATCTGAAACATGTTCTAGCCTATGTTTTCTAATGAAACAGAAACAGGGGTTTTTTCCCCCTCTTCTGGCTTGTTTCCTCTAAGGTAGAGCCAGGTGATAGGCTGGGTTCCCCTTCCATAAAATGAAGGGAAATAAATGCTAGAAAATGTTTGGTTTGCTTTATTCCTATGGCCTTCCTCTATTTCTTCAGAATATTCTCCCTCCTAAATTTAAATATTATTGCTACTCATCATAAGTCAAACCGCTCATCATCACCCTAGTTTTTGACTAAAGATTTAAGCTGACATACGTGAGCAGCATTGAATACATTTCTTGCTTAGAAACACAAACAGCTAGCAAGGCCCTAAGTATATTATCAGGCAAGTTCTTTCAGAAACGTATTGCTAAAGAAGCTTAACATTAATTATTGTAACTTCGGGAAGATTACATCCACACTAGCCTTGTAAGAAGCAGCATACACTTCTTGACCTCCAATGCTAGAGCTTTAAGACACAAGAATGGCATTTTACCAACTTTAATGGGATAACCAGTATAATCTTTCAGCAGTAAAGGAAGAAAAAATGTTTAGACTATAATACCCTTTGAGTTCGGTACAGGCTGCCTATGTGTGCTGTATACGTTGCATCATAACTCATTCTTGCTCTTGACTGTGCTAGTTTTGCTTCTTTAATTTTAGAGGAAAATGGTGCTCTGTTTTAACTGTAGAATTTGCATATTGGCTCATTGCCATAGCAATTATTTTTGTGTGAATGATTTTTCTGTGTGTGTGTATCTGTGTGTATGCATATGTTCATGTGTTTAAAAGAGTGTGCATGTTTTAATGTAGGATATGCTCTTGGATTTTTTAATTCACTGCCAGCTAGCTATATTTGTGAGAACTCAACTATATTTTCCTAAAGAAAAGAACTGAATTTGTGCATTGCCAAGTTGCAGACCTTACAAAATAAATAGGAGCAGGGCTTTATTTTAATTCAGGAGGGAGACTGTTCAACACAGAGAGAAGAATGTCCTGTGTGTGAACATGTATTTTACTGGAATGGCTGCATTTCTTGGAAAACCCCATAGTGCCTGGCTCTGCTGAAAGCATGCTTGTTTACTGTGCACAACAGCATAAATGAATAAAAGTTGGTGGTTTGCGAACAGCCCCTAATTAAAAATCAATTAGTACCTGAATGCATGTTTCATAGTTTCTACAAAATCCTGCCCGTTAGTGGAAAAAAATGGAGAACAACTTGAAGCACATCACTATTTACATAGTTCATTGCATGAGATGGTTGGATTATGATTAATTTAATAGCTACATTAAAAAAATACATCTAACATCATTCTTAATTAGAATAATCTCTAAAGCCAGTTAAATGTTTTCAGAAGACAAACAGTTTAATTAGCTAACCTACAAAGACTTCATTCTCCCCGTCTCTCATGTGCCATAGTCTTAGTCTTGGTATTAGCCTTTCAAGATGTCTGGAACAATCGGATGAAAAGGGATTTTGGGAAGATTAGAAGACGGGATGTTTGATGGTTGTCTTTTATTCAGGAGATATAAACCATCTACAAAGTTTCACAAAATGGAAATAAAATTTACTTTGGTTTATCTGATTAGTCCGAATTACAAACTATCATATCCAGAGATAATATTATATAATGAATGCATTCATTGAATAGTTGATATGAAGAAAATAATCAATGGCAGGGAATACTGGAAATGATATAGTAGATGAACAGTCTGAAAAGAAAAATATCCCCTCCCCTTCAGAGCCATGTCTTTTTTGGCTGATAACAACTGCTCTCTAGATTTTTTTCCTTTTCTTTTTTTATAGACATCATTTAATTATTTTCCCACCTAAATAAAATAATATCCATATATTACATTTTTGGACGTTATATATCAAAATCTAAAGAAGGCACAATATAGTTATTTTGTTTATAAGTGTTGTAACTGTTATTTCTACTCATCTATTGCTAAGTGTGAATGCCTTATTCCATTTGCATAGATCAAATGTTTCATTAATGTTAAAAATATACATTTTAAGCATATACAGAAACATTACTTCAAAACAGTGTGTGTGTGTGTGTGTGTGTGTGTGTGTGTGTGTGTGTGTATAAATTGTCATAGCTATTGAAAGAATTGAAAATGTCTTCATTTTTAAGCATTACCATTCTTTTCTTTTTCAGCAGATGTGCATATATAAAAAAAATACCTTCTGTCCTACCTTCCTTTTAAAAAATATATTTTACCATCGCTTCATTGTAAAGGGCAATCTATTGTTTGCAAAATTATAAAAATATAATAACACTACAATAAACTTTTTGAAGGGCATAAGAATTATAAAATCAGGCAGGCAATCTGGACACTATTTGTACTTTTAATATTTCAGTTTAAAAATAATTTAGATTGTATTTTAGGGATTTAGATCTCTGTCTGATCCATTTTCATTCACAGTCCTCTCTTTTTCTCTATAAGAGAAGCGACCTAGGCCTAAAGTGTGCAAGTCCCAAATGCCCCTAATTGGAATTGAGTCTTAGCATACAATTTCAATCTTTAATTTTTATTCATTTATACAAATTTTGTTTACTTGTATTTTGAAAATTGTCATCTAAGAAAGAATAACAACTTCAATATTTGGCAGTGAAATCTATCTGATAACAGAATTTCAGCAATGAATCTTACAGTATCTGTCTGAAATTGGAGAAGTTGTCATCAAAATAAAGAAACACATGGTTGGTCATATAGAATCAGACAAGTAGGAACAGAAATATATTAGGTAATGCAATATAATTTAATGGAGATGTATATTTTGTTCTCATTCTGTTTCTTTTTTCTTATGTCCTGGAGTAACGGGTTGTTGAGCAGCATGCACATTAAATTAAATTAAATAAACAAACAGAAATAAATAAATAGCATGGAATATCCCTAGTTCTTTTTTGTTTGAGAGAGAAGAAACTATTGTGTTCCCCCGCCCCTCTTAATAGGACTGTTTACAGTAAATACTGTAGCAGTGGTCACTTACAAACATAGTTTTGTCTGAAGCATAGGTGTCAGAACATGTGACACTTCCGTTCCTTTCTAAGTAGTTCTGCTTGTTGGCAATTCTTACTTGTTTTGGCTGTTTCATTGCTTCCTGTCAATAGCAATCAGTGAAGAGGTCTGAAATTGAAGATGAATGGACTTGTGCTCAGAAACAAGAAGCTTTCTACTCATCACATGAATGGCCACCATGTTGGAAATACTCTAGCCATTCAGTATGCACTAGAGATAGTACTTAAATCAACCTCCACTAAGACAAAAATAAAAGGAGGACTATACCGTTTAATAAAATACAATATTGTATATATACTCGAGGAAGAAAATGCACAAAGCAGCAGAGAAATAAATTATTAGAAAGATATCATAAACACGGGGCCTTGCTCTTCCCATGTTGGAAAATTGCCACAGGTATCCAGATATCATGGCTTACTTGACAGAAAACACTTCACCCTTCTCATGTTAGAAAAAACACACAAGCTGATTAAACCCACCTATTATTATTAACCAGTGTCATTATTTACATCCTATTCTGCTATTGTATCATTATACTAGAGACTACTTTCCACCAGCATTACCTGGAAAGCATTAGGGACATACACATTTACATATATGTGGTTTTTTTTCTTCTTTAGAGCATCATTAAGATTGTGGGAATTGAATCTCTTGCTTGCATCCTTTGCATAAATACATGGAAACTTAGCAATTGATGTTCAAATAGCTTAATTGCACAAGGGGGTGGTCATTTAATTGCCCCATTGAAATGTTAACAGAAACTGATATGGCATAGAATAGACTTTAATGGGTGTAGTGTAGCACTAATGTCTTCATTCACTTGCAAAATTGTTAATTAGGACACTTTGGTAGTTCATTTTCTTGGATATTGAAGTATTTAGTGCAGTAAGAAAAATCACTCTTGTATATGTGGTCTTTTGGGAAAGTAAGGTTTAACATATATATTCCATATTCAAGAGCAACGTAATAAATAGTAAATAAAATTGGTTTACCTTTTTTTAAAAAATTGCATAAGTTACTACAAGTTTTTAATTGACACAAATATTCACATACTATAAACATATTCACATTCTATAAATATTTTTAATTAACAACAAGAACAATAAGAAGCATGTTCTAATAGCTTTATAAGAAAAGTTGTAAAGTTTTAAAATATGTCTTAAAAGAATGTATGGTATACTGACCATACTTAAAATCATTTGAAAAATTGAAGCAACTTTTTTCTAAGAAAAGATACAGAATATTGACTTAGGGAAAACAACGTATTATAACTATATAAGAATTCTTCGTTATTTCTAACAGATTGTATGGTAATAATGAAATCTTGAAAGATGGCACCTTTATCATTTAATTTTGTTTGATTTTACTGTAGAATGAGATTATTTGATATATGTTATATTTGAGTTCAGTAAGACAGACTACACTGCAATTGCTCTGGTAGTAAGTAGTATTGTAAATTTTACTGGCTTTAATAGTTTACTGGCAACATAGTCAATAAAGTATTAAAAACAGCAGGTTTTTTTAAGTTAAAAAAAAAAAAAAAGACTGTGCTTCCCAAATGGCCAAAAATGCTATTTTGTGTATCCAGTAATCTTCAGATTATCACATATTACTCCCACCAAAAGAGCTACAATCTTAAGAAATATAAAATAATGGATTTCTCCCTAATGTTCAGAATTTTATATTCATTAGTTAAATTAATTCTTTATTTTCCATGGAGCATTTTTGTTCTTAACTACAAAGGTTCTTGTAAAGAGACCTGACGGTTCTGTTTCATTTACTTGTATATATTTGAGAAAGTACTTATGTGGGATCACAAATATGTTCACAGGAGCTATCTCCAGTTGTGCAGGTTTAATCACAGTCTCAGAACATTTTCTTTGTGACTTCATGCAAATGTATTTACATAGGAATGGATCTTGGATTCTTTAAAGAAGGCAACAAAGTTGAAAACTGAAGCCAACAAATAAATGAAGGTTTCTCTAAATCCATTGGATAATAGAGGCAGTGTTAAGGCTAACCACAGTGTTGAACTAAACAGAGGGATTACTCCTGAGTTTTGCATCAGTTGTTTTCTGCTGGGTGGCCTCACTTGTCAAAAAAAAAAAAAAAAGTTTAACTGGGAGACATTCACATGGCACATTGAGAAAAGAAGTATGCGTAATTCCATCAAAGCTCAGAAATCAGTCATTAATTTATTCTAACCTCCGATTGTTGGTCATTTGTGAAACATCTGTCCTCTGAGTCACTGAAATCTCAACCTAAATGCATGTTGTCCCTTCCAGTAAGTGCACTGGAAGCAGTGAACAATTCGTCCTTGGTAACATATGTATCTGAGGATGTCAAACATGACTATGTATTTTTTTTTCTAAATTCAAACATTCTTCGTATCTAAAATTTTGAAAACATCCTATAAATACTTGGTTCATATAATTTATTCTGAAAATCATCGTGTTGTTCATTTCATGTTAGGAAAAGTTCTGCAGTTAAAAAAAATTACGATAAGTTACAAGATAAATATTCAGTTATATGATGAGCTGCAATTCCAAAACATTTTCAAGTGAAATTGATGTTAGAAATAGGAAATGCATGAAACCTTTCTAGAAAGACATACTTTATTGTCCATATGGCTAAATTATTGTTATTATAATTGTTTTAAAGCAAGACTTAGATACTTCTGACTGCTCTCTAGTGTGATATGGCAGATCTAAACAATTTTTCCAAAAACTTTGCAAAAAAAAAATGCTGTGAAGGCGTTATTGCAATCTTAAGCCCCTCACAAAATATAGGGAGAAATTTGGTTGTTTTATGTTATGAAAAAAAGTAAGAAAACCATTACATAATAATATTGTATCTGCAAAATAATATAATTCAAAGCTCAAAAGGTTTGTGATTGGAACTTCGGCCCCAAATATAATAATAATTAAATGTAGCTATGTTAATGATAAGCTTTGTTACCATTAGAGGACTACAAACACAAGTCTAAACTGACATGCTACAATTTTAACTTTCCTGGATACAGAGCCACCAACCAAACAGATTTATTACACCAAACTGAAAGGAATTTTCAGGAGAGAGTTGGCAAATACACAGGCTGCTATCATAATTTTGTAGTAATAACTTCCTGCACTAAATTATTGTGTATTTGTACACATGTACCCAAGAAAGCATGCATACATATTCATCGCCCTATTCTCTTTCATGACAAATAACATGGAAAGAGCAGACAAGAAGTAGCAAATAGTAGTATCCCAAAGAATTAAGGCATAGGCATGAGATACAGTAGAAGAAGAAAAAGAGAAAGTTATAAACAAACCTAGTCTACACTGTCTCCATTTATTATAATAAATGTTATATTATTTAATATTTTCAAACCACCCTTGGTTCCATAAGTCACCTCCTACATTGCCTTTTGTTTTTTAAAGTTCTCTTTTTAAGGAATTCATCATTTTCTGGTAACCATGAGCTTTTCAGTCTTCCTTTTTTCATCCTTTTACTCACTATATTTGTGATATGATCTTCATTTAGTTTCTGTATGTTCAATGTACTTCTTTCATACTGATTACTCACTTTAATATTTTGTCTACATTCTCTCCTCATTCTTATATTGTTGACCCCATGTCTTCTTATTTTATCATCTTTTCTCATTGCACTGAACTGACTTTGTTATTTCTTCTCACCTATGCAGCTTTTACTTGTATGTACAAAAGTGATAGAACACACCCTTATATACTGTATGGCTATTTTCACCTGTTTCACAAACAGACCACATACATTCTCCTACTTCATTACCATTTCCACATTGCTCTATCCACGTTGTTCCCATTTAAAAAAAAATTCTAACAAGAAATTTTTGGATTGCTTTGCTTTTTGTTCTGCTTTTTATAAATTGTAATAATTTATTCCATCAAACACAACTGCTTTGGTCTTTAATTCAAATCTGTTCTCCTCACTACCTCACACAATCTGACATTTGCTACACCTAATTTGGTTGCTTAGCCAACCATATGGCATACCAAACTATACATACCTTCACATCCTTAACTAATGCACCCATATAGATCAAGGAGAGAATTAGTTCCTGTTATTCTGTTTATTCTCACATGCGTTTTATTTCACTCATTTGCATTTAGCAGCCAACCTTCAACTCTATATTCATAATTACATAATTCAAGCCAATATTTCAAGGAGTGAAAAACTAGTCTCTGTCATTATTTATGGAGTTATTTTTACAGCCACCCTGCCCACAATTTTTAAGTTTATGCTTCTAATTTAATCAGGGAGTTTTGTTCTGAAAACAATGTACAGGATTGGTAAAACTTGTGCATAATTAAAAAGAAGTTGGTGCAATGAGTTGGAATCACAGAAGCAAAACCATACCTCTGCTCATACAATAGGGCTTTTCTTGCTTCTCTCCATTCCTTACAGCCTCTGAGTTCCCCTCAGTGCCACTTCTGAATTTTAGGGGGGGGGAATCCTCTTGAGCAATGGGATGAGTCATTGGTGGGAAAGGACTGCAGCAGCCCACTGAAATTAGAATAATTTGGCAAAACGTGCCCTGTGCAATGCCTTTCTACAGGAACACCTTTACACCCAAGTCAGTGATAGGAGAAAATACAAGAGTTGGATTAGTGAATTAAATGGTCCAAAACAAGAGAAATATTATAAAAATTAATACTTTTTCTAATAATGAAAGCCTACATGTTTTAATGGAAAATTGAAATATAGGGTGATTTTTTAAATGATTTTCATTAAATAAGCAAAGTGACCCCATGAAATGCTTTATTCCTATTACAATTTTAATATTATTCTCCCAAATGACATCCTTGTACTAGAAAAAAAGGCTGGATGTCCTCCACCACCCTTCAATTGCTGTTTTGACTTTGTTCTTTTGTTATATTGTATATAATAAGTCAATGCTGGTAAATCGTCAACAGAGGAAAATGGTTTATCAATTTTATTTGATAATGATATTCTTTAAAGACTTATCTGCACACATAGAAGTTCCTAGAATGATTCTATAGTTGCTTTTACCTTTGTATGATAAATGAAAAAGCGTGATATGGAAGTCTGTTATTTATTTCAAAAATACTTTAAGGTATTTTGGTGCTGCTTTTAATGTTGTAGGTCAGAATCGCCCTAATTTTGTAGTATATATTTTAAATATATGTAGAAGGAGGATATGGATAATGCAAAGAAAATCCATAAATAACAATATAAAGTTTAATATAATCAGGGAAAGGTAGAGGGTATTTCCCAGAATCGCATTTCAATTTTTCTAACCCATCATTTCAAAAACATTGATGACAAAAATACTGTGAAGATAGTGGAGATGAGAGAAAAATAACTTTAAACAGCTTGTGAAATGTAATGTTTGAAACTGCTTTGAGAATTTGCAGATTATGACTTGCATAGTGACTCTTTCGAGCTCCCTGGGAAATGAGCTGTTGACATTCCTTTGGGTCATCGTCTAAGATAAGAGGGCAGCCACAAGGATTTAGCAGATAAATTCATCCAAAAAGACTTTATCTATTTCACTACAACTTGGAAAACATTCATGTCATATAGCATCATTAATATAAACCCAATGAGCTGTTCAAAGTGAGCCATGTATTTTTTTAAAAAATCAAATGACCAGAGTAGTAACTTTTTAAAGATTCTAAGATGTAATTCATTATTTATTTATTTATTTTGCTTAAATCAATCTTTCTTCAAAAGTCCCTGAAACAGAATTGTGTTTTTTTTTTTGCCACAAAGGATTTATCCTGGCTTCCTAATTTATATAAGCAGAAGAGTTGATTTTTATTTTATTTTTTCTGATTAAAGGGAAAGAACAATATATTTGAAGTTTACTTTAGGGTGTTTTTAAAAAGATAACCTCTTTAAATACATTGAAGTAGATGTTTCCCTTGATGACTGATTAGATGGGAACTGACAAGACAAGAAATGCATATCACTGGAGGCAATTATTTTATAAATAAAGAGAAAAAACTTTTTGACTTGAACTAGAGTGATACTATATTGACTGAATATGCAGCAAAGGTTCCCACAATGCACTGTGAAAACCTAGGCTAACAAACGCCCTGCTGTGTTGAATCCCCCCCTCCCCAAAAGACAAAAGGACAATGAAACAGAAAGCTTACCACCGGTAGCTTTCCAAAGGACAAACTAGGCAAACTATACATCTCCGCCACTCCAATTTTGTCAGAATGCTAATGAGCTTGCTCTGATCTTTACTCGGCTTCCCGTGTTTTCTACATCTTCAAGGACCACATGGCGCTAGCAAAATAAAGACAACTAAATGAGAATTTCGAATGCTTTTTGTGTAAGGACCTGGTGCCTTTCAGCTGATGTGCTCGTTGAATATTCTCAGCTTGAAAGAGTACAACAGGGGGTTGGGTATGAACTTTTTAGCGAGGGGAAATTTGTACAAAAGTAAATTAGTGTAAGGTGGAAAATATGAGAGAAATTTCTGATTAATTTCCACTCCATAATATCAATGACACCTTCAGCCCCACTCATACTCTTCTAACAAGAGATGCTGATAAAAGATGAATGATTCTGTGTTGCTCGTGGTGAATGTTTAGTGGTTTTTTAATAGCAGTCTTCTACATAAAAGGCACCAGGAAGTACTCTGTGTTAGCAGTTGAGATCACTAGTTAATAGGATGATGTCTTTTAGCTTTTGTCACAAGATTATGAGAAAGGATGGGTTTCTGGTCCGCTCATGACAGAGTTTGGAGTGCTTCTTGAGTACAAATACTAAAATACAGGTTTCTCACCATTATTTGTCATACAGAGCAAAAGCCTTTTAGTGCAACACCTTTTCAATTCTATTTTAACCAGTTCTATTTTTTCCCCTCACTGATCTCTTATTTTTCCCTTCTAACAGCACTAGCCACAAAATGTCCTCCTTTGGAATACATGCATGATGATATACATATAGCACAATGTTTAAATTATATATTGTTTGTTCAAAAGAAATCATGCAGTCTAAACCTAACCGTTTTAAAGATAAGAGGAAGAGAGATGACAAACTTCAGAAAGTAGTCACAGAACTACAAGTCTTGTTAAATAGTATATATGACATTATCTTTTTAAAGTAGAAATAAATGTGTTTAAAAGGACTTAGTTTCACAGCAAAAACTGTATTGTATAACAGTTGAACATTTCTGCAAATCTGTGATTTTGAGGACATTTCTATTCTTTAAGGAGTTTCATTCATTTTATTAATAAATTTACTAATACATTTTTAGCCATGCAATAAACATTTAGCAAAATTATAAAGTTGCACAAGTAACTGTTTTTAATTCTGCTAAGGCCTATTTCTTTTGCCAAAACCAAATTGTGTTACATATATATAAGCTAAAATAATTGCATTGGAAAGATCATCTCTGCTCCTATATCTCCTACATATCACACACAATTAGAAATCAGTTTTATATGCATAGACCTAATCTACTTGTAGCTGTTTTACACTCTGTAATTCATTAAAAACAGGTACTGGCCATTAGCTTTGTTAGTAGGACAATGGGAAGAGTGCAGAGGTATGAGTTCTTGATAAACACTATCCAGCTTGGAGCTCTCCTCCTCCTAGGTACTGAAAAGTCAAATCCTAGATCTCTTCAAAATGAAAGGTATTGTTTTTAATCTGGAATCTGTAGTTAGAGGTGAGCACCAGGCTTTAAAATTGTTTTTCTTTGTTCTCACCTACCCAAATCTTTGGTGATAGGACAGGTAACATGAAGATTATTCCTTCTGTTGAACTTCACACTTTAATATCTCTGAGATTGTGAGAAAGTATAGACATACACACATACATTTTTCCTTATAATGATACTCTTGTTGCATGTTCAGGAATCAATCCTGATGTACTTCATGTCAGTTCACAGAGCTTCCAGCTTCCAAAACCAGTCTTTGGGGAGGACTGTTTAAGGTAAAGTGCAATGGAAATGTGGGGAAAGTTTGCAGAAGTTAGATGACAAATTGAAATATACTGTCAACATCTGATGTTTCAGAGCTGCCACATATTTACAGGGACAGAGGGGTGTTCATTGTTAGATGTCAGGTGCCAGGTGATGGAAAGGACTCACATTGGGAGGAGGGGTCTGGAGGCACGAAGATCCTGATGGGCAAAGCAGCTGCAACCGGTTCAGGAACCAGGAATCTGGGCTGGATGAGTGCTTGCAGGAGCAAGCCGAGAGAAGAAGGGAGAGGGGAGGGGCGAGACCTCATAACCAGCTGGCCAGTGGAAGCCAGCTGGCTAAAACCATTTTTGGTTTGTAAGCTCACTACGTGCCAAGAATGAATAAACTGGACCTGCTTCATTCACAGCATGGGGTTTTTTCCTTGCTCGGAACACTGACATAAACTAGTATTTGAGTAACTTAGGGCCTATGAAAACAAATATGAATCCTGTACCATATTATTTTAGACTTCAGTAGATCCATTATACTTTTCAATAGACTTCCATATTTTAAAAAACCCTCCCATATGTAAAATGTTAACATGTTAAATGAAGGTTGGACAACCTCATCTTTCATTGTTTTATTGTTTCTACATTTATAAGTAGTTTTGTTTTAATATACAAAACTTTCAAAGAGGCAGCTTCTCATAGTAGCAGTCTACTGTTGAGAGGACTGACTTTCAGGTTCATTTCTTCACAGCCACATCTCCCATGCCCCGACACCTGTCACGCTGCTTCCCGGCTTCTTCTGTGGCCACTCGCAGAACGCTGTGAGGCGCATCACGCTGGTCATGCGTGCAATGACACAACAGTCCATGCAGCTTCCTGCCGTGAGTGGCGGCACCAGTATGACAAGCCTCGTGGCATCCTGCGAGCAGCCACAGAAGAAGTCAGGCAGCGGTGCAACAGGTGTCAGGTATGAGAGGTGTGACTGTGGTGGTCCTAAGGTAAGTTGGTAAGACTTCCCCTGAAAATAAGACCTGGTGCTCAATTTGGAGCCAAAAAGAAAATAAGACCTGGTGTTATTTTTGGGGAAACATGGTATATAAATATGCAGTACATAGATACATACACATATACAGATACATATATATTTCAACATATAGAATTGTCTTTTTGTCAGTATATTTGTTGTTTTCTAAAAAAAACTAATGCTATAGTTTTTTATCTTTTTTTTAACTTTATTGCAGTTCACTGTTTTATTTGAGTAATAGAAAGTGGCAAGGATACAGTTTAATAGAGGATTCAAGCAATCAGTATCAGATTTTGTCTTCTCTGAATCATATATACTGTGATTTTGGGGAATAAGTAAAATTTTACTAAACTTCTCCAGAAGATTGAATCAGTTGCTCTGACTGACTATAGGGACAAATCCGTATAGCTTTCTTCTCAACAATTCAGAGATGCCCGAGTTGAATCAACTGTCTCCTTTTTGTTTTGATTTTGTTTTCAAATTCTCAGCCTAATTCATAGCCCTAGGATTTTTGATGATCTCCCAACCATACACTAACCTGTTTAATCCAAATCTGCTTGATGATAAAGATTTTCAGTGTGTATGTATGAAATTGCAAAGATTGATACTGATTATTCCATCTCATCCATCCGTTCATATTTTCAGTATCTAAAGAGGTATCTTAATCTGAAGTCACCATAAATTACTGTTGCATTATACTTAATGTCTGCATTTCACCATTTTTAAATATTTATTTACTTGCTGCTTTTGCATCTTATTGTAATCAACACTGACTCTAACAGTGATCCTGTGATCATTAAGAGCTTTTATTAGAAATCTGGCCTATTAGTGTCATCGTTGATGTTGAGTTAGAACATTTAAAAGAGTATATTAACTTAAAGGACAAAATGTATGATTTTATACAGTTCCTTCAAATATTCCTTAATTTCATTTTACTTTCAAGTAGCCAATTAAGTGACATATTCCTCTATAGATTTACTCATATACATCACTAATAGAAGGCGTCACTTGTATTCATAGAGTCAACCGATCAGATAATTTTGCTCATTTCTTGGAGAGGCTTGATTTGCAGAGAAAAATCCATTCTATAGTGATTTGATCCTATAAATTTATGTCTTCATTAATTAATACAGATTTAAAAGTCTTGTACTGAGTCATAAACTGTCTTAAGTATAGTTACAAATTCTACATTCTCTTTCAAATCGCCATAATAAATAAATAAATAAATAAATAAATAAATAAATAAATAAATAAATTTGAATGCCCTTCTGATTCCCCGCATCTCTGGGAGGTTCACAAAGTAATTTATTTTCTTTTTTCTTTGAATTACTCTGATCTGTGATGTTATTACATATCATTATGGTCATTATTGGCTAATGTCAGGATGATTCATCAGTCAATCATAAAACTGAATAGATAGAAATCAGTAATGTTTAGTGTTAGTGTTTCTGTATTACACATCTTTAATGTTAAACAATGACCTAACTTTTAATCTTTTTAAGGGAGCGAGACATGGCTTACCTAGCATATTTGCCAGAGTAGTTCATTTTTTGTACATATAAAGTATGTTTATTATTGATTTTCAGTGGTCTTTGGGTTTTGGGTTTTGATGTACCTGGGCCACCATGTGGAATAGATCAGGCTGGAGTGTCTATTTCAGTGATTCTATGCTGAACATTTTAAATAATTCTAATTTAATTCTCAGATTTGTTTTAAAACACACACTTCTTGTGTGTTGAAAACTGAAGAACTAAAAAGTTCAAGATCTAGACATTACAGCCATTTCCTTCTTCCTTGGGTCTTTAATCTATCTGCAGTCATTCTTGCCCTTTAAAATTTCCTTGGTTTTTGTTGTCCTAGTTCTTACAAGTAATTTCAACATTCTTTCAAAATCTGACAAGAAAAAAAGTTAATAAGACTATTAGTATGTCCCTGTCTTTCTCCATAATTTATGCAGCATAATTTTTAGAGACATGACTAATTCAAATGAAGGTATAAAATGTATTAGACATATCTAAAAATAGGTGACTATGATAGAAACATGTCTGGGTTTCAATTAGGCAGCCAAAAAATTGGTTAAAGTTTGTTTGCTATTCCATCCAACCAACTATATAAACATCTATAATACAGTACTGTAAATAATTAAAAAGCATAAAAATTCAGGAGTAGATATATGTGTTTAAGTAAATGACTATCATTTCTATTTATTTTTATGTTGTTGTTTTCTTAATAGTAGACTTTAAGAGTTGCTTTATGAATTCCTATATATTTAACTTGTTAATTTAAGTTTCTTTTTTTAAATAGTGTAAATTCCGAATTGTTTTAAGTCAGTCATCTTAAATTGGTTTTGTCTTAACCATGGAAATAGATGCAAATAATTCTATTTTATTTTAGATATAGCATAAAGAAGGTTTTAGAAAGATGTGATATAGTTTCTACATTATAACACACTGCATTGCAACAAGGCAAAAATATGTGCTTTGGAATGTAATGGAGCATATACAAATGACCTTTTTTTCCCAAATCATTAAGGCTGCTGCATCTTTTTTCAGTTAATTGAACTGTTTTTTAAGTTGTCCTGGCTAATACCACATAAAGTTGTGTAAATAGCCACTTCACTTTGCTGTAATGCTGTGTAATTTGACTATCAACATCCTTCCCAATAACTCACTCTGCTAGAAGGAAGTTCTAGAGTAATACTATAATGGACAAGTGGATAATTGAGTGAAAAGTAGTAAAATCCAGCTTTGTACAATAACGTAATGATAGAATGCTGCTGTGACAGTCTAAAGTCAGGCAGAAAAACCCAACCATAAGGGGTTTTTCCAAAACACATTCATCAGGTGTATGTCTTGTAATTATATAAATTATATTCTTGTATACATACTTGATATTTTATTAATACTAATTTTATGTTGCTAAGAAAGTACTTTCCCCTATGGAAAAGTTGGCTTTTATGCCGTGCTGTGGTAGTGAATTTTACACTAATCATGTCATGTGGATGATTCTGTTTATTAGCTTTCTTTTACTGAAAATTATAAGTATTTTCATATTTACTTATGAAAATTTTCATATTTAGTTATGAAAAGCATAAGTAAATAAGTAAATAATGCATTATTTGTTATTCTTTCTTAAATCTATTTATTCTTCTGCAAAGTTCACTGGTAATTTTGTCATATCACTTCGATGAGATGGCCAGCTATATAAATTTGATTAATAAATAAATGAGTTGCTCCCTATCTAAGACTATACTAAAGTTATTTCAATCCAGACACAGTTTCTGATTTTAAATCAGTAGAAAATACAGTAGAATCTTAAGCTTTTAGTAGCGCATGTTCTCATCATATGCCAAATTATAATTTAATAAATAAATTATGTTTTAGAGTAGTGCTAAATTCAAATTCTGCAAATCAGCCACTTGATTTTCTGCAATCTAATTATAAATTATGCAATTTGCTGAAAATAATGAATTTATTACAATTTACTACATATAAAATTTATTAAAATGATGCGGCTACTATATGAACACTAACAACCTCTCACAAATTTAGTGGAATATCTACAAATTCTGTGATTTATTCATTCTCCTAAAATTGATTGTGAGCATTCACTGAGATAGGTCACTTGTGTATTATACACATATGCACTGTGCCCTTTAGTATTTTTCAGTTTAAGAACTTGTTTCTGTGGTAATAAATGTACACAACGATATCATCTAATAAGCAAAGCATCTAATACCATTTGATTTCCATGCCACTCGTAGAGCAAATTATGTGGGAAGAACAGAATTTTCCCACATTTTCTTCCATCCCCATTGGCCATTCCTGAGAATGGGAAAGGCATTGAGGCTTTTGGAATATGAGTCAGAAGACTAGATATGAAAGGAGTGATCAGCAATTCTACTATAATGAGTGGAAGGGTTTTCTGTTTGCATGCCCCTTGCTACCAAAGCCTGTGTCCTGAGGAGGTTCTTAACATTACATATACAAGGTTCAGAGTAAGCAAAATATTAAATGATCACTGTTCTAGGCCTCATATAAAATGATCTCTCTAAATCTGTATTTTTTATAATGGCATTTCAAGAGGAAAGAGTTGGAAACCGATAGACAACTTTTTTTTAATCTTTGGAAGAGTGTAAATCACTTAGGAAAATAGTTGCATACATTTCAATTTAAAAGATTTAAAATATATTGTATTCTCATTCTCCAACTTGTCTTGACAGATTTATGATCACATAATGTGTAGAGAAATTACTGTGCTCACTTATTTATGCAACAAGCTATTCCTGTCTCTACATGTTGCTGCTTTTCTTGAACTAGCTACTCAAAGAAATATTTGTAATTTGCTGAAACACTTCCTTCCACCTTTGCATCAGCAATCTAGTCAATCTAGGTTAATCTATACTTAGTTTAACTTTAGCAGACTTAAGATATTCTGCTCTTTTCTATGATTATGTTACATTCGTCATTATTTCCTTCCTTCCTTCCTTGCATTTTTAAAGGGAAATAATAGCACATAGATACGTACTATTACTTGATTTAGCATAACATTTTTAAATGCTTATTTTCTATTTTTGATTAAATAGCAGATTATTGGTTATTAAAATAATTAATTGATGTGTTTTTAAAGATCTGTTCTCATAAATCAGCAAAAGTGATATGTATTTCACTCCTGTTTTCGTCAGAGGTTGCAGCACAAATGTTTTCATAAGACTTCAGTGAACTAAAGCCTTCTTAATCAATGAATAAAAACAATAGTTTTGGTCATGAAATTGACCAAAAGAAGCAAAGCAGTTTGAAAGAATGTTAACTCCCACATTCTGGGTTGCTGAACAGTATTATAGAATTAATTTTAGTGCAACCTTTGTTGAACATGAATTCAGTAAGGAACAAAGCTTCCCAAATAATTTCGAATTCTCTGGAAATTACTATTAAGTGAAGCACTACCTTATCACTAAGTTGGAACTGTGCTTTTCAGTATGGAATAAGTATATAATGCTTCCTAATTAAGAAGAGCGTAAACTGGATGTAAAGAAATTAAAATGCTAATTTTCAAGTCAAATAAATAAGCTAACAGTCAGGAAAACACCTTCACTAGGAAAACCGTAAATCAAGACCAAAACAATTCTTTTGCACAGCACTTCATTGAAGAACTTGCAGTAAAGTAATCATCATTGTTCAAATGAAAAAATATATATTTTTATAATAACAGCAATGCTATTATTTAAGTCTCATATTTTATCTCAGGATACCTGGCTGTTAAATTATACTGTAAAGTTGATCATCTGATTCCCTATTTATGTTGAAATTTCCATCAAAATGTTTTGGAAAAAAAGATCAGGCATTTCAAATGCGATTGTTTTTAAGTACAAAGGAT
This sequence comes from Notechis scutatus, assembly GCF_049901735.1. Taxonomy (NCBI): domain Eukaryota; kingdom Metazoa; phylum Chordata; class Lepidosauria; order Squamata; family Elapidae; genus Notechis; species Notechis scutatus. Next base: position 155,951,147 of record NC_142009.1, on the reverse strand, counting down.
TTCAGGGACTTTTTCCGAAATAGACTATGTGACCGTTTGATGAAATAGCTCAAGTGTAATTATGATTAAAGAGAGAAAATGCTTTCTGTAAGATAGTTAACCAGGTGAGGTTAGGCAAGATAAGATGAATCCCAGTCTTTTTCAGAACACTGCCAATCTTCATTTTAAGCTACATTGTAAAGTTTTTTTTTCCCCTGAGATTAGGTATTGTAGCAGAAGCAGAAACTACCTTTTTCCCCTAACTGTGCCAGAACACAACCTCTTTTTCTTTTTGTACTAACAAGCCTGCTTTACCACTATATCCCACTCTAAGTAATTAAATCAATTCTTTGTACTTACCATATTCTCCTCTAGTGACGGTACTAGATCTGATTATATGCTTCATGCATATTCAGAGAATGGCACTGACAGCTCTTTAATGAGCTCTTACTTAATCAGTATGAACAATGTTCATCTTGTTCTTTTTTTCCCCCATCATACATTAGAGCAAGGAACAGTTAGGAGGGAAAAAAATGAAACATCCAGCATTCATTTGAAAAATATATTGTACTTTGAAAAGTGTCTAAGCTAGGGAAGTTGCATTCTGCCCTTTAAAAGTCTGATGGACAAATTGGATTACTAGTATTGGATTAAATAACAAATGGTTAGAGGAGAAATGAGAGAGCTCGCTGTGATCACAGGCTTTTAATATTTTTTTTCCTATTTATAGAGCTGAAGGGGTCTTTAACCAGTTATTAAAGTCAGGATTAATTTGCAATGGTCCAACTTGCTAGTTTAAAACAAGGGAAGATGTCCTGTTTTTTATAGGAACAGAAACAAAAATGTAATATAAATAGTATGTTGCAAAAGGAGTCAGCATATTTTATATTTAAGGACTGTTTTATACATTGCAATTATTTAATCTCATTTAACAATTACGAGTTTGCAATCAAATACCAAATCAATTGCAATATGTTTTACTCATAATCTCAATGCTAAATGTAATGATGATTCTTCAAAAGCAACAAAGGCACCAATTCTTATTTATGACTATTTATCTGAATGACCTAAATAGGCTTTTTACCCTGCCAAACAAGCAAATAAACAAGCAAAAACTTGAGTGAGTTCTATGCGGGTTCACAGAAATAAGTTCCAAACAATTTTTGCTGCAAAAGCCTGCAATTTATTGAGAAGCTGCAAAAGAAGCTGCAAAGAATTGGTTTAAATTATATCATTGTTATGTAGATCTATTTTGCCAAGTTCTGCGCATATGTTCAGTGTATAATCTCCTTAAATTTGAGTTTTTAAATATCTTTAGCCATGCAGAACTGCGATATTTTGGGGGAAAGAATTGAAAACCATGGCCAATGAAACCTTAACTGCTCTTAATATTGCATGCATGTGTCATTTCAGTGATCAAAAAGGCCTTCATCAGAGCCACAATTGGCCTTTTTCCAAACGCCAAGGTTTTTTTCAGCTTTTTCTTTTTATTCTTTCTTCTTTTGTTGTTACCCAAAAGGATTTGTGCCTATTACAACCTGTATCACATGACCAGTGTCAGGGCATCATATAGTCTTAAGACGAACACAAAAACCAGTGAATCTGAAAAGCAACTGAAAATGTTATAAAAAAGACACCGGAGTTTCTTTAAAATGTTCGTATTTTACACCACATGAACACTGGAATTTTATCTGCAGCTCTAGCTCGATGCTGCCTTAGCTGTTGACATTAAATGTTTGCCCTTTCCTAATGTAATAGCTTTTAGAATTACACAATGTTACCTGAAGGAGAAACGATCCCAATTTGCACTCCTGAGGTGTAGGATATTTGTTAAACATCTGTACCTGTTAAAAGAAAACAAATATCTGGATATCTGTTAAAAAAAATATAACAGTAAAAATCTCAGGGTAATTGATGGATAACACACATACACATCCATTTGCTTCTGTGGTTTGAATAATTCAATATGTGCATCCATATAAGCTTCTGAAGACCTAACAGTGATCCTGAGGATGCTGTTGCGGGAACTGGAAGGTATCCTGTGTTGACAGTGCAGCAGACTGTGCTCCATTTCCTGTGACATTGTACAAGAATGCCAACCAGCTTGCCTTTAGCTGCACTTCTCAGAGCATGGAGACACTGTATTCCTCTGCTGCCCCCCCTGCCTGCTACAATTTATTCATTCCTATGTCAGCATGGAACAACCATGAGATCCCAGGCAAGGGAAGGTATATTGGTAAGCAACAATATCTTTTTCTCTTGTCTAGCTTCCATCTTTTCCACTGTATTGAAACTCTTTTCACAATATTCCTGGCCACCTCCTCAGTTTGATACCTAAGAGAGCCTGTGTGATCTTCAATCTTCTTGATGTCTTACAATTAATTCCTTTCTCTTGTGATTTTATAATCTGATAGCTTTTCTCTCTTTCTAACTATAACCATGTTCAGTGTTACTGGGAGAGAGTAAAACTTTACAGTTGCTATCCCTCTCATTGTTGGGAGGGAACTCTGATTTTTAGTCCGATTTTAATGAATCTCATTGGTTTCCTGCCAAAGTATCACACAGCCCTATCACCCTTTCTTGACTTTCTCCCACCACCAATTCTCTCTTGGATTTTTTTTATTTAAATCACCATTCAAAACTCAGAATATTCAAGGCCAAGCAATATTCTCTCAAACACTTATTTTATCCTCTATTAATACCAACCATTCTTCTTATTGCCAAGACTGTGTATCTTATCTGACTTCTTTCTCCCTCTTTTTAACCCTTGATTTGTTCTCACTTTCAATCCATAGCAAAGTCAAGATCAGTCTGATGGCTAAAGAACTGGGCTTCGGCAGCGGCAGGGATTCGCGATCCTGCGCGATCCCTGTTGTGCTAGCCGTCTTGGTGCCTCCGATCCGGACGGGTCTGGAGGCTAAGACTGCCCCGTAGAGGCAGCCGAAGATAGGAGGGATCTGGACAGGGGGTTGGGGTTTTCTCAGACCCCTTCCCCACCCGGCTTAACCCTCTTTTCTCAAGGCGGTGGAGTGGCAGTCAGCAATGGCCGCCACAAAGAAGCTGACAGCTGGATAAGATTGTGCTGGAGGAAGAAGGAGAAAGTTCTGAAGCGAAAGTTTTTTGGCTGAACTGGGACTATAAGATACAAGTAATATCCTGAAAATCCTGATTTTTTGAAAGATACTTTGTTTCCAGAAGAGATTTACAAGCGGCGAGTGAAAGTGCTTAAAGAGAAAGTTTACTCTCCTTCCACATGGATTTAACAAATGGATATTGAAAATCCTGCTATTTTACAGAAGGTAAAATTTAAAGCTTTCTGTTATAAGTGGGAAGGGAGAGGACAAAAGGAAAATTTTTATTAAGATTTTGTTGGAGGAGATGCCTGGAAGATTTTGAGATTGGAAGTTAATTGCAATAAGACTTTAAAATACAGATTGGGTTTTTTTTTCCCTTGCCAATTGATATTACCCCAGGAAGAAAAAGTGTGAAGAACTTTGTGCTCTGTTTGGATTGTTTGATGACTTTGGGATTTTGGGGAATTGTTCCAAGCTTTGAATTATCTTGGTTGTTTTAAGAAGAAGAAGAAGAGAAAAAAGAAGAAGAAAAGGTTTATAATGGCTTTATCTGTTGATGAATTGAGAGAGGAATATGGTAAAATAAAAAAAGAAGGTAAAGACGGTGTGAGAGAAATTTTTCGCTTTTTAGAAATGGCGCTTGCCACTTATCAACAAACACAACAATTAATGGAGGAGGAGGAGGAGGAGGAGGAGGAGGAAGAAGAAGAAGAAGAAGAAGAAGAAGAAGAAGAAGAAGAAGAAGAAGAAGAAGAAGAAGAAGAAGAAGAAGAAGAAGAAGAAGAAGAAGAAGCCATCTTTAACGAGTCTACAAAGTTGATTAAGAAAGGAAGGAGAAAGAGAGGAAGGAAAAAGGACATAAGACTTAAAAAAACATCCTCAATAGTTCTTCATGTATAGATGGCACCTATGTTGTAGAAGGTCTTATTTTTTCTGAGACAAGATAGGTGAAATGGACTTCATATTCTGTTACATTTAGCCTTGCCTCTATTGCCCTTCCATTCTTCTGTTGTCAAATTTCAGAATGTGTATCCTTCCAACACAATAATCTCCTACCTTATGCTGTATAAAATGCAGTGCAGGCTGATGGCATTGTATCCTTACTGTGAATTGGTATTTAGTCTTTCCCTATTGTTTAGTGAACTAGAAACTCCTCAATCGGAAATTTTCCAGTATTTGTTTCATAAGGAAAAGGAGGGCATGAAATATTCAGTAATAACAATTTTTATTTATTTATTCGATACCTATAGTTCCTATCTCAACAAGTGATTCTGGGTGACATACATCATAAAATACTAAAACAATTTAAAGAGTACAACATAAATATATATGGCATCAAGTAAAATTGTTATTACCGGTCCTAATACATTTTCCTTTATTGAAATGTTAATACAGTCAGGAAACAGAGGGCCTTTAATACAATCAGGGCCCCACAATCAAGTATTCACAACCATGGGGAAAGTGTGCTACAAGCCTAATTTTTGCTGATGGTATTTCTGTATTGTTAATCAGGAAATTACTCAAACTACCGACATTATAATAGAAAGAAAAAGACAGCATTCTACCCAGTCCTTTCTAACAACTTGGAACTCTTTTTGTCCCAAAGCAATTTGATGCCATTATCATGGTGTCTGCATGTGTCTTTGTGTCTGTGTTCGTGTTTAAACTCAGTGAAGCCTTATTCAACTGGATGGCACCAAATAGTCTCCCTACCCTGATATCACACGGGATTGAAAATATATGAGAGCACTGGTTTCTTCTTCTTGCTTACAGTCCATCATTGCTGCTTTGACATTCTTCTTTGGGTTCTTTGTTTCTTGTGTTTTTCCCATTTCTGAATCCAAATATTTGAAGTGTATCGAAGCAGTAATATGCATGAGTGCATGTGTGTAACATAGTCAAATGGCCCTATTACTATAAGGGTGATGTAATGATTTTCAGACAATCAATAATCAATAATATTTGAGTAAATGGGAAAGGCAGTAGAGGCAGTGGTAAAGAAAAAGAGAAAGCACCTAGATTTTCTAATAGTTTTGATCACAATCACAATTATAATTTTCTCCACACGTATTTTAAATTTAGCGTGAATATTTTAAGGAAAAATCCCATCATTTAATGCATGATTATGGGAATGGCAGTTATTACCATAAATGAGGGGCTGAAAGCAGCAAGCTCTAGACACCTATCGTTTTTACTGCTAATCTGCTAATAAGAAAATAACTTTATTCCTATTCCAGAGTAGCAAAGGCTAATCTGCTACACCTATTATATATATAGTCAATCTTCAAAGTTCGGTGGGCAACGCCATTCAAAAAGCTGTTTGAATTCTGTGGCTGTTCCAAGTCTTGACAAATTTGCATCAACATTTGCAAAAATGCAATCATGATTACCAAAATTCATTTATGAGTTTCAGAAATTTGTGCCCATGTCTTTGTTTTCTGAACAGAAACCCCAACACCCACTTTTTATTAAATTGAAATTTTTATTCATTTTGAGAGCATATAAGTAATTTTCCAGAGAATAAATAATGTTTATAACTCAGTGAAAAGGTAAAGTTATTTTAATATTGGTACAGTTTACAGCCAATTTCTTTCATCCTTGTGCAAAATAACAATGTATGTACGGTATGGAATCACATTTTTTCATGTATCTTGTTAGAGCTTTGATTTGCACAATTGTATAAATGAAGTATTATAAATTATTGCATAATAGTGCATTTCCTCACAGTCAAGAGAGATCTCATGATGATACATTTGAAATGCTGAGTTGTAGGTGTCTGGTTTAAAACGTCTGATAAATCAACCTTTAACATTGATGCTAATGTTTTAACTAAGAATTTGAGCTAAAACTATCCATTTTAACTCATTGGATTTCCTTAGACAAACTACTCTGCTCAGGACCATAATCTCAGGTTCAGTGTGTAAATAATAATGTTAGTTTATACATAGCATGTTGTCCAGTTGAGGAGCATAAATTGTGGCAGAGGTGCTTTGTTTTTAATCATTATTTTATTTTGGCGTTCAGTGTTCACAGTAGGTAGGGTATAATGCAGAGTTATCATGCTGAGAGCCAGATGTTGCACAGTTTTCCTGAGGGTGGAATTGGGATGCAGGATAAAAATGATAAGAGATCATTCTTCAATTATTTGACAATTTACAACTGAATTTCGATAGTAAAATCTCTTAAGACATCAAGAAGTCACAGAAAACAGTTTGTGAGCTGCATGTTGTCCACTATTGACAGAACTCACTGGGATTTTTTTTTTATTGTTTTGTTTCACGTGATTTTTAAAGCCTTTGAATATAGATATGTAAGATTTATGTCGCTTGTATCTTGTTGAAAATAGCTGTATTCTTAATTTGAAGAAGAGCCAGAATCAATAAAGATGGTGCTTATGTCAGTTAGCATTAAAAGTCCTTACTCTCTCCATTGTAGCAACCCTTCAAATTATATTATACATTATAATAACAATATCTATGCGAAATGATAATCTAAATATGATGGTAACATTTTTGGTTTTAGAAAGTAACTCATTTTTTTTTATTTGCACCAAATAAAAATTTGCACTCTATTTCATTTGAGGCAGCAAACTAAAAAACCTTAATCACAAGAAAGATAGAGATGGTCTGGCAATTAAAAGTCTGTTGAAGTGGCAGAAGGTTAACCTGGATAGCAAAGCTCACATCTTGAGAATGTTCCTGCCATACTCAGGTACATACCATTCATACCATACCACACAATTTCGGAATCATCTCTGAACCTTGATTCAACCAAGCCTAATGCATAACTTCTCCTCATTTCCAGAGATGTCCTGGGCGACTATGATAATACATGCTCTAGCAATATTCCATTTGGAGAGCTGTAATAAGTATTACAGGCCATTCTAAAAAAACATGTGACTTTCATATTTCAGTGGCTTTATAGGCCACTGGGACATAGTTTAACTGCTGACTAGGATCAGTGAACCAATATGAGAAACTGTTTGGAAATCCACATTCTCTTATAATGCATCTATTCAATTTTAATGTTCTTGGAAGATAGTTCTTTTGTAATCATAATTTTGGTGCTATGCAGTAGTTCAAATTCAAAGGGAAAAGGTGCTTTGGGTATACATGTTATAGGTACATGTTTAACCCTGTTGGCAATCCCTTAAACAAATGATCTCTTCCACTGGCTATGGAAGGAAGACATGTGAAGGAAGATGTACTTCACAGAGATACAGACACATGCTACTTGAGCATCTTCAAAGCATCATTTTCCCTTCTGTTCCACAGCCCTTCTAATCTGAAAAGAAAATAAGAGAGGAGTAAGTCAATAGTTGCTTCAAAGTCCTAGTCAAGGGTAATTTTGTTTTTATTCTTTTGATAGTGGGCAAGGTTTTTATAAGGCAGTGGTTGAAACAGGCTTTATAAACAAGTAAAGCTTATAGTTTTTGGTGTTCCAAAATATTTTTTAAAGTTTTAAAATATTTTAATTAGTTCTTTTTAGATTTTAATAATATGTCTGAAATTAAGTTGAGTTTGCTTTAGCTAGCTATTAATTTATTATTGTTATTGTTTTCCAACTATACCTTCAGTAAAACTGATTGAAAAGACTATGTATATTTATTTATTGTACTGTATTTGTTTGTCAAGCATGTACAAGATAACAGGCATAGGTATTGTTAGGAATCTGTCCACCAATTAGTTGGGTTGGCAATATATAAACCAACAATGTATGTTTGTAGCTTTAAGACAAAATTACTATATTGATTTATACTATATTCCAATTGGTTGATTATATTGCAAATTACCATAAGAGGGAGCTAGAGATCATAGCTTGCTCTCTCTGACATTCTGTCTCTCTGACATTCTGTTGCTGTCTAAGGTTCTCTGTTGTATTTATGCTGTGCTTATACTTTGATATCTTTGTTTACTGTAAATGACAAAGGCAACTGGTAAGAAGACTTTGTAATTGGATATTATTTGGACTGTTAAACGTATATGACCTGGACCATTTATTGGACTGTGCTATTTCTTAAAGTAAACTTTAACTCAATTTAGTGTATCTGTATGTGGCTGAATAATTATTCATAACTACTCTCATAAATGTTTCCATGTGCATATCCTTGTTACTCAAGGGTTCTTCTGTACAAATCATAACAGTATGAACATAAACATGAACAAAGGAAGTAAATACAGATGAATGGGGACAGTAAGACAGGGACGGTAGGCATGTTGGTGGGCTTATGCACACCCCCTTTAAGACCTCTTAAGAATGGGGTGAGGTCCATGGTAGACAGTTTGAGATTGAAGCTGTGAGAGTTTGAGGCTGTAACAACGGAGTCAGGTAGAGCGTTCCAGGCATTGACCACTCGGTGGCTGAAATCATATTTTCTGCAATCGAGTTTGAAGCAGTTTACCTTGAATTTGAATCGATCGTTTGTCCATGTATTATTGTGGTTGAAGCTTAAGAAGTCATTGACCAACAAGACATTGTAGCAGACAATTTTGTGTACTATGTTTAGATCAGACCACAGGCGGCACAGTTCCAGATTCTCTAAGCCCAAAATTTCAAGCCTGGAGACAAAGGGAATTCTATTGTGGGTATATATTAATAGACTGGATTGCTTCTCTGTGTCATATAATATATGTGGGTATATGCATATTTATTTATTTATTTATATTTTTGTCATGTTTATGTAGTGTATATTGGAGGGGATGACCCTTTGAGAGCTGTATGCAATGAAATTTCATTTTAATGTATGCTGATTAGTGTACATTTAAAGTGACAATAACATTGTTCTAAGTCTAAATTCTAAGGAACTTTTTCCCTCTCCATGATAGTGTTTTGCAGTCTGGATGAGCCAAATAATATTGAGAGCAGCTTTTAGACACTGCTGTCAAAAGGAAAGTTAGGTTGAAATAGCATACTACTGAGCTCTTTGAATTCTGTACATGAATTTCTTTTTAATGAGGCTGGAAACCCTGTGTTAAATAAAAATTATGTTTGGACTTATCACTGAGTCTTTAAATCAAATTACTCTGTTTTAATAGGAAGAAATACTGAAGAAGAAGAAGCTATGATGCAAGAATGGTTCATGTTAGTCAATAAGAAAAATGCCTTGATAAGAAGAATGAATCAACTTTCTCTTCTGTAAGTATGTCTTGATTTGTGAATTACAATGCAAAAGTTGTTAATTTTTCTGCTTCCTTTTAGAATACTTTATAGCAGTGGTCCTCAACCTGTAATGTCATCACAGGGGGTCTACAAAGGCTTGAAGAAATGTTATTATGATTCACATCTTGAGTTACGTCTTGGGGGTTCTGGCCATGGTACATGGCCACAAAAGGTGTTTAAAGGGGTCCTTGGTGAAGAACAGTTTGAGAACCATTGCTGAATAGACTATAATACAGTACAATGCAATGCAAAGCAAAGCAAAGCAATGCAATGCAATGCAATGCAATGCAATGCAATGCAATGCAATACAATACAATACAATACAATACAATACAATACAATACAATACAATACAATACAATACAATACAATACAATACAATACAATACAATACTTTATTTGGCCAAGTGTGATTAGACACCCAAGGAATTTGCCTCTGGTGCAGAATATTGCAGAATATTTCCTCGTATATAGTGAAAATTTATTAAACTTAAGAAATAACTCAGTTTTTCCTCATTTCAGATAGAAGCTTATGAAACATATACTTCTGTAAACATAGTACCATGGTCAAAAATTGGAACTGAAAATTCATGGTTCCTCTATATACCAATCTACTTTAATTGAGAGATTCACAGATTCTTTGCATGTAAGTTGCAGAGATCTAACTCACGTAGGCATCAGTTCCTTCATGTCAGTCATTCTTTGCATTTCCTGATAAGAATGGACTTAATTTGCACTTCCAGGACCATGGACAAATTATAATGTTTTGGTCTTCAGATCGTTGTTCTTTCCTGAGTTTGTTAGTACTATAGTTTACTTAAAAATAATAAAGTTAGGTAAAATATATATGAAATGTAAAAGATATTTCAAAATGCATATTTTGTGAGCAAAAACAATATGCAAAAAATTAGAACATAATAGATTTATATTCAAATGTATGCTGATCAGAAATATGCCAATCTATACATTCTTAGTTTCATAGTGAACTGAATGCCAAAATTCTTTCCTCCATCACCACCACAATTGGAAGACAAATATATTTCAGATTATAATATAGGGAGAAAAAAAGTGATTACATATACAGAGCAAACAAGTACATTTTGATATGGAAATATCTAAATACAATTTATACTACTTGCTAGGCCTGACAATCAGAGAAGGTGGACTATTTAGATGAAGTTTCAAATATTGGTTGAAGTAGGGAATGGAAGCATAAGTTTCTTCCAACATATAAATAACAAGAAAAAAATCAAGGTAACAGTTGGTCCACTAAAGAGAGAAGACGGCAAGGAAGTAACAAGCAACAGAGAGAAAGCAGAATTGCTTAACTCATTCTTTGCATCGGTCTTCACGCAAAAAGAAACAATAGCTCAACCCTCCAAAAACATAACTGTAAAAGACAGACCAGAAATAAAAGTTAAAATAAGCAAAAAAATAGTAAGAGAACACCTGTCTGATCTTGATGAACACAAATCACCGGGGCCTGATGGATTACATCCCAGAGTTTTAAAGGAGCTGGCAGAGGTCATCTCAGAACCACTGCACCATATCTTCCAAAAATCCTGGAGCACCGGGGAACTATCAGAGGACTGGAAAAGAGCTGATGTGGTTCCCATCTTCAAAAAAGGGGAAAAAACCGGACCCATGAAACTATAGACCAATCAGCCTAACATCAATACCCGGGAAGATACTGGAAAAGATAAAAAAACAGATCTGCCAACATCTAGAAACAAGTAAAGTAATAACTAGCAGTCAGCATGGGTTTGTTAAGAACAGATCATACCAAACCAATCTTATTTCATTCTTCAACATAGTGACTAAATTAGTAGACCAGCAAAATACTGTGGACATAATATATTTAGATTTCAGCAAGGCATTCGACAAAGTAGACCACAGCCCACTTCTTAGTAAGCTAGAAAAAAGTGGAATAGATAGCACCACCACTAGATGGACTCACAATTGGCTGGCAAACCATGCTCAACAAGTAGTCCTTAATGGGTCTAAGTCTACATGGAGGGAAGTAAGCAGTGGGGTGCTACAAGGTTCTGTCTTAGGCCCAGTACTCTTCAATATCTTCATTAACAACTTAGATGAGGGAATAGAAGAGGAAATTAACCAAATTTGCACATGATACTAAGCTGGCAGGAATAGCTAACACCCAAGAAGATAAGCTGAAGATCCAAATGGATCTTGACAGACTAGAACACTGGGCCGTATCTAACAAAATGAAATTAAATGTAGAGAAAAGTAAAGTCCTACACTTAGGCAAGAAAAACCAAAAGTCAATAATTAAAATAAAATTGAGAAAATTAAGAGAGGAGAAAAACTATGTAGAAAATGTAAAACAGTAATAAGATATGTAATAGAACATAAAAGTGAGCATGAAATTGAGTTTGTGTCTGTATGAAGAAGTGTAACCTGGGACCATGCTATTTTTAAAAAAAGATGTTTTATTTGTATTATGGGTTTTTTTTGTGAAAACCCAAATAAAATTTTCAAAAAAAAAAAAGAAAAACCAAAAGTACACATATAGACTGGGTGAAACCAGGCTCAATAACAGTAACTGTGAGAGGGATCTTGGAGTCTTAGTGGACAACCAGCTAAATATGAGGCAGCAGTGTGCAGCTTCAGGCAAAAAAGCTAACCCAATCCTAAGTTGCATTAACAGAGGGATACAATCAAGATCAAGTAAGGTACTAATACCACTCTATAAAGCCTTAGTAAGACCACATCTAGAGTACTGCATCCAGTTTTGGTCACCACATTATAAAAAAGATGTTGAGACTCTAGAAAAAGTACAGAGAAGAGCAACCAGGATGATTAGGGGACTGGAGACTAAGGCATATGAAGAATGGTTACAGGAACTGGGCTTGGCTAGTCTAGCAAAGAGAAGGACCAGGGGAGACATGATAGCAGTCTTCCAATATTTGAGGGGCTGCCACAGAGAGGAAGGATTCAAGCTATTTTCTAAAGCACCCGAAGGCCAGACAAGGAATAATGGATGGAAACTGAACAAGGAGAGATTTAACCTGGAAATAAGGAGAAACTTTCTGACAGTGAGAACAATCAACCAATGGAACAGCTTGCCTTTGGAAGTTGTGGGAGTGCCATCACCTGAGACCTTCAAGAAGAGATTGGACTGCCATTTGTCAGAAATGGTATAGGGTCTCCCGCTTGTGTGGGGAGTTGGACTAGATGACCTATAAGGTCCCTTCCAACTCTGAGTATCTGTTATCCGTTAAGTGATTTGCATTGTCTGCATTCTTTGTAATGCCCATTTTACCTATCCATAGGCAGATACGGAAATCCCCACTGTGAAGGAAATATGGGTGAGGAGTATAAACAGTTTCAACATTACAAATAACACAGACAAGAATTTTATCCCAGTTCAGGACATTTGTGCACCTAATTCAGTATTGCATGCTCTGACTGGAAGTTGTTCTCTAAAATCTCTGGGTTATTATCCAGGTCTGTAAACTGACTAAGCCAGAGTTTCCTGGCATAAAGTGGGCTCACACATCTAAAATACATCCTAAAGTGCTGTAGGAGGAGAGACCTTTGGAAGAACACATGGTGTCAATCTGAGTTCCCAACTTCATGAATCATGGTTTATAAATCTTGAACCGTCTTCCAAACTGGATGGTTTCCAAGCACCAAATGCCACTGTCATCTGATACTTCTTAAACAAAAGCATTAAGCCAAGAGCAGAGTATGGAAGATCATTTTACAGGACTACAGGTGAAGCTATTTATTCAAGGAAATGAAGGTGAAACTATTTTGTCAGATGAATGATAAAAATGAAAAAAAAAAAAAATGAAGGGCAAGCCTTGTTTGAAAATACACAAGCCCCTTTCAGAAACACTCAGCTCTGGCAGGATGATTTTGAGGGTGCACACATTTGAGGGTACAGATTTCACCATTTTTTTTTCTGTGCAAGACATACAAAATATAAATGTCTTTCCATGAAGCAACAATTGCTATTAATCTTGATGGTAGCCACGGCCACTACTGTACAGCTGTTCTTCCATTCTCTTCAGTATATTACTTGCTAGTCTCCCAGAAGGTTTTTTTTTTAAAAAAAAAAAATGATGGATGCTGAACTCTGCAAACTCCAGAATTTCCACCTCTGATAACCAAATCAAAGGAGCCATAACAGAAATCTGTGGCTGCTTAATATTCAGGGTTCTCTGCTATCTTTATGTACTTTGCTCCAACAAAAGCTTGCACCAAGCGCGCCTAGAGAAACAAGTTGCACTTAAGTCAGGATTATTTAGGCTGACCTCTCATTGGCGCCATACTTGTTCCCTCCATCTACTTACTATCTAATTTTATTTATAATTATAATGGATTGACTTGATCCTTTCTTCAGTTCCTCTTAGTTTGGTGGTTAGTTTTAAATGGAAGGATTTAAAAAGACTGATTGGATGATATTTTCTTAACCGGGATAGAATTGATGGAATAAAGTAATCTGAAGTCAGCTGACCCTCTTCTTCCATGCATGATGTTTATGAATGGACATATTCTTACCCAGAATCAATGAAAACCAGAAGAATAACTGCATGCTATATATTTAACAGGCTGCATTTTGCAGCCCTCAAAAGAAATGTCCTTCTCAAAAACACATGCAGGCAACAGACTGACCCTTAAATTCCATACAGATTTATTGATCACTTCCTCTCCCAGTCTCAAATGCAAACAAATTATTTTTCTACCTCTTAACTTTTTGTTAAGAGACATTTAGCTGAGAGCAAAGTACTAGTTCCACGTGACATGCTGCATGGAACACAGGACCTTCTGGAGCAAAGAAAGATTGTGGTCTATGTAGCAGAAACCAAAGCTTGGCTCAAAATATTCAAAAATAAAATTTTAAAATATTTACAAACTGAGGAGAAATGTAAATGAGACATTTTCAAGATGCTGAAGTATAGTACATTGTAGAAAGTACTGTAGACAGTACTCCAATGAATGTTGCAAGTTAATATAAGGAGCATTTGGAAACATTGATCTTATCTGAATAAGGTTTTATTCTTACATATCATTTGTTTAGAGTAGCTTAATCTTAGAAAAAAAGTCAGCTAAGAGTTCTAAAAATCAATCAAAATTAAAGGTTCTTTTAAGCATTTAATGATTTAGTAATTAACATATTGATGAACTTCTACAATTTGCCTAGGGAAAAGGAACATGACTTAGAAAGGCGGTACGAACTACTGAACAGGGAGCTAAGGGCCATGCTTGCTATTGAAGGTAAGAAATGATTGAAAAGTTAATTTTTTCTCTGTGGAAAACAATTTTTTTAGACATCGTTGAAAATCTGAATCTGACAGACAATATACACAGGAAGCCTGGAAAAAATGTAGAACTCTTAACCTTATTAAAATGAAATTCAATTCATGATTATTTGGATAGCATTTATTTTGATACATAGCACTATTTTTACTTCAGTACAAAATACAGAAAAAATACATGTCATTATTTTTATAAGGTAAACATTTTAGGCAGGCCTCGTCTATCTTCAGTAGAAATATGCTTTTGTTAAATTAATATTTCACTGGGCAAAGGAACCATCTTTTGGATGTATTTTCTTCATTCTCTATAGCTTTCTAAAAGGCTAGTCGTCTCATCTGTATTGTACAATTACCTGCTCCTCCTGATACTTTATATTACTGTACAGTAATCCAGAAAATGATTTATAATAAAATAAACATCAAGATAGATTAAACTAGCTTTACTTTATTAGTTATTTAAATACACCCCAGTTGTTATTATTGTTTTTAATAAAGCTGTCATTACTGTATCTTTTAGCCTCAAATTCTATCTTTACAGTTCAAAGATGTTTACTTAAAAGTTAATCCTTTGGGCTCTGTAAAATGTGTAAGATGGGCCTTTTGTCTAATCAATTTAAATTGATTTTGCTATTCTGTATTGACCTCCTAACCCTTTGACTGTCCATGGTAATTTCCTTCTTCACCTGATAAGATACCTGATCCATAATAAATCCATTCTAATTAGTTTAGAGGCTTTACTGAAAGCATGAGTTTGGAGGGGAAAGCCATGAAGTGCCAGGTAGCTTTCTAATCCACCTCTTTGTATTTTCTTAACCAAAGTTGAAAATAATAGAAATCCTGAATAAAATCTACACCCGGAACATGTTTATCACATTCTAAAAAGGGACCTGACAGCTATAAATATATTCTAAAAGAAAACTCTGAGCCCAATAATCTAGAAAGTATTGTTTTATAGACCACTGTGCTTTAATATTTGACAGATGCTTAAGTAATTGCAAGAAGTAGCAACGAGTTGGTTTTTAACAATATTATAAAGCATGTTTTAAGATTAAAACTGAGTCAGAAACCTTATACTGTTTCTCATACACACACCATTATAATAATTTTAACAGCAGTTATCATCTCTCCTCTTTCAGTGGACTTATTAAATTGGATAGCATTTATCAATCATTTCCTAGTAACTAAATTTTATTCAGAAATTTAGCAATTAGTTCATCTACAATCAGAATAGTTCAAGCAGTAGAACAAGAAAAATTACACTTCTGACTATTTCCTTTACTGTGTCCTGGAAATTAAGAATTTAAATCTAGAACAGATCCGAGAGTGGGTACGAGGAGAAAGACATCTTGTTGAACAAGCAAAAAATCTACTTGTGAGACATTAAAAAAAAAAAAGATTCATATAGCCACACATATTGTGAGCATAACCCAAGGCAGTGCATAAAGCAGTAAAAACAACAAAACCCTTCAAACAAGGTGAATAAAAATCAACAAAATCAAAATGTGTGATACCTCTTTAATTATATCCATTTTACAGAGCTCTAGCATTATTCTACTCTATCCCTTGTTGGAACAGCCAACTGTTCAAGGCCTTCTGGAAGACAAGCAGTGACCTGCTTGGATCTCTGGGGAAAGGTTATTCCACAAGGCAGGGACAGCTACAGAGAAAGGTGCACTTCCCCAGGTTCCACTAGATGACAACATTTAGCAGAAGGGAACTGGAACACAGCAACCTTATTTGGCCTGTTGGAATAGGCATAACTTCTCAGGGAGAGACAGCTTACAAGTAGCCTTGTCTCATTTAGAACTTTTAAGGTGATATCCAGCACATTGAATTGCTTCTGAAAAGAAGTTGGAAACCATTGTAGTTTAGGCAGCAGCAGTGCAGTATGGCATTGGTATGTCCTGATCCAGTTGTAGTTTCTTGATGATTTTCAAGGGCAGCTTCGTGTACAGCACATTAGAGTAATCCAAGAGAGAATATGAATGACTGTAAACAAGGCCTCCTGCTCCAGGAATGGCTACAGTTGGCACATAAGATGGATTTCTGCAAAGGTTCCTCAGTCATGGCTGCAACTTCCTCCTTAAGCAGGAGTTGTAAGCCCAGGCGGACTCCCAAATTGTACACCAGGTCTATCCAGGCTAGTGCTACCCCTGCAAGAATCAAAGATTACATATCATTGGATCCAGGAGGTCCAAAAATTCAGAATGACGGTGTCTTGCTAGAGTTGAGTTGAAGTTGATTCCTTCCCATCCAAACATTTTTACATCTTCTAGGCTGTGGGCCAGCATTTGAGGATTTTGCCATCAAGTTATCCCACTCTATTTCATTCTGAATATACATACTGGGGAGCCTATCAATACTTCGCTAACACAATTATAATTCATCTTGACAGTGTTCAAATGGCACAACTGGTTGTTCACTCAAAACCAGGCGTTATTTGAAGAGCTTACTTGGTTTTGAGTGATATTCCAAGGGCCACACCTCAAAAAATGGGTGAAGACATGATAGCAATTATATCAGTTCAATTCCATTTATATAATTTCATTCTATTAATGAATGTAATTAACTAAATGCATGTATTTCTAAATATACAAACATACTTGCACATATATACAATGATTTTCCTCTCTTAATACATACAGACATACCAACACATAGCAACCCCTTACAGTATATTTTTAATTTCTCAGTTGATTGTTCCTTGCACATCATGTATCTATACAATTGTCATCAGCTCATCCTAAAGAATTCTCATAGTATTTGCTTCATACTGTGGAAATGCTAACTTCTATTGGTTTTTCACAGTGGCGTACAGGCAAATCTCTGGAGGCAGTTCTCCTGCAACCAGGACCTTGGGGGATCTTCTATCAGTGGGAACAAATCAGAAGCAATGTCTGTGCATTTCCCAATGTCTCCTAGCAATCATGAACATCAAGTTCTTGATCTGTTAATGAACTGTCCCAAGATATTTTCTAATTACCAAATCCATTATTTGAAAGCGTTTTGTCTTTTTTTCTGGCATAAGTGTCTGTCTTACCATTTCTTATTTTTTTCACCCTCTTCCTGCAAAAAAGAGCAGTTGTGAATAGACAAATGAAAAGTAGGCCAAGAAAGTGGTTAATCAAGACAGCAACTTCTGAGCACCACTTCAATGAACCTTCACTTTAAAAAAAAAACACAAAAAAAGGAAAGGCTAATAGAAATAAAGTCACCATTGTCCACATGCAGTGGACAAGGCAGCTAAAAATGCAATAGCTGAGCAGGAGAAAAATGTTGTTTGCTTTGTTTCTTTCTTTGTATGATAAGGAAATTAGTTGTATATGCATGGCACTTAATTTCAAGCTGGGTAGAACAGTAGCCAGTTCCTGATCTATTCTAGTCACCAGAGGAAACGGCACAGATCTTGCTGCATGACCAGAATGAGTTACATAATATTTTGTGCCGCTGCAGGGTGATAGCATGGGGATGGGTTAACAAAGTTTGTCAACAGCTTTTCAGGTGGCTCTGGAAGCAATATCAAAGTTTTGGGCTGCATACTCTGCAGTCATGATTTGTAAAGCTCTATTATGTATGGATCTAAGCCTTAAAACAAGCAAAAGTGTAGGTTGTGATGCTTTGCAAATAGAAAATTTAAATAATCCTACATCCTTATTTCCATCAAAAGTGTTGGCCTTCTGTGTATAGCCATGCTTGCGTATTTGCAGCCTGAAAGGTATAGTTCTGCAGTGGTTTCAGGATTTCCCAGCTGGAGAGCAAATTTCAGTAGGTGATTTTAGGAAATGCTGTTTGACGTCCCATCGTTTGAATATGCAGTTTCACAGAGTTCAGCATTGTCCTGATATGCTATTTAACATGAAATTGTTCAGGAGTTTAATCACGACATATTCAGAATTGTACAAATAACAGGGATATAAATAGTTTAATATGTACCTATAGAACAACATATAATCTATTTATTTGCAGTTATGTACTTAAATGTAGATGCTGCTCATTTCCATCCTGAGACATTTACATTTATAAAAGATTTTGTCAGCTTTGCTTTCAAGTTGTGTATTGCTCTAAAGCTCTCATTATCAAGCTGTGGAACAGACACTTTTCAGAGTTGCACTTAGTTCCTACTCACATCACCACGAACTGACCTTTTAACTTGTAGTCTTACTAGTAATGTAATAGTTTTGTAGCAATCTTGCCTTTTGGAACAGAATAAAATTGCACTACATGCCTAAAAAGGGCTGGATCTCCAAATGCTTTCATGAAACATGGTGACTCACAATTATTGCAGAATAAAATTTTCTCATTGAGAATAACTGAGTATTGAGAATCTTCATGCATGCATGGTCCTTTTGGTTCAAATTTAATGCCTTCTTGAAAAAGATTATGTTCGTGTTTTGCACACCCTAGGGGAGAGGTGGAGGCACAATTTTCCATCCAAGAAATGGATCTTCTTTAGAATGTTCTACATTTATTCTTGGCTTCAAGTTTGAAGTATGTGCACTTCTTAAAGGATTTATGCATAGGTTCACTATTTTTGTAGTTATGATTTATATGATAAGCTTTTTATATTTAAAATCAATAGGTAATCCTGTGGAGGAGCTTATCCTCTAAAACCCCATTTGTAAATCAATTTAAGTTTTGTTACATAGTTCTGGCCACAGTACTCCATAGATTGATTAGCTTCAGCAGTAGAATACTATCAAATGGAAGGAGGAGGAGGAGGAGGAGGAGGAGGAGGAAAAACTTTCAGGATTGTCAGCTGACTGGTACTAAAGCTAAGACTTTAACTACAGATACCCAATATGCTCTTTACAAAAGTCATGTTAATTTTCATCAAAAGTATCTTATTTTATAGTGAAAACCTTCAAAGTTTTGTTGTTTATTTTTTTAATTGTAAAACTTTGATCATTTTCATTCTGATATTTTTCTTCCAGAATGCTTGTCATGGCATTTTTATAAAAATACATAGATATAAACATCAGTAAAACAAATACATCTTTGTGCTGTCATTGTTATGAATGTATATTCAGCAATAACATTTCTTTAAAATTGAATCTGGCAAACAAATACTTAATATAATTCAATGTTTGATGAGTCTAGATAGACAACCATTTATAGTACAAAGGAATAGAGTGAAAGGTTTGTAATTATTGTTAATACTGCAGTCAGTCCTGTGAGGGAAATGGCTGTTCCCTATTAGATAGCTAAATAGATGGTAGGTAGGTAGGTAGATAATATGATAGAGATGATAAATGATTAATACATTGTGTGTGAGAGAGAGTGGGGGAGCACTCAAAGGGCTGTAACCATGTCAGGATTAAGAATGGTACCCAGAACCCAAACAGTTAAAGAATCACAGACTGCTTGGGTTGCAGCTCTTCAACCATTTACTTGGGAGTAAATCTGATTGGCTTTATTTGGGATATAAGATTCCACATGTATAGAATTGCAGTGTTAATCCTAACAAAAGTTTTGGCTTTTAACTCCCTTTAAACAACTTATGTTTATAAGATACAACCAATTATCTTTAATTTCAAAGGCAGTTTTCTTTGTGACATAGGGGGAAATATAGCTGCTCTTTGAAGCAATATATTTTTGTATATATTTTTAAGAATGTATCCTGGCCAATAGTGTCAAATTTGCTGTTGTCAGGAGAGAGAGAAAGAGGAGGGAATACCTGTACCTGAAGTGAGTTCACCTGAAATTAGTAGAACATTTTTCTATATAATTGCAATGAGGAGGTATGTACAAAGAAGGTCCAGGTGACTGCTTAAATAGGTTGTTCAAAAATGTTTTCATCTAAGACTGCAGGACTTATAATTTTGGATATCTGATTATTATCCCAAAGTGTAATCAGCAGAGTTATCATGTCTATTATTTACTTTGATCAGAATATTTCACGCTGTTTACTTTTGAATGTAAATAAAATTATATTTAGTATCTTAATGAAACTGTGGTACTTATCCAGTAAAGAAAGCTTTGTTTAAATAGGTTTTACATAGAAAACGAATTCCAGAAATCTGTGATTTTATTTCAAAGAACGTGTTTTTTTTTTTAACAGTCTTTTGGATAATATAGTTTGGACATTCTTTCAATCTAGAGATAGTAGTTGTTCCAGCTTTACTTTCCAGTTTTGAATGTAGAAATTGAAATGTAACATTTTCACAAAGTTATGTATAGAGGTTATTTTTCTTCCGTTCAATGGTGTCCAATTCTCAAAGATTACCTGGACAAGTCTCTTCAATTTTCTTAGCAAGGTTTTTCAGCAGTGGTGGCTATTGCTTCTTCTTGGGCTGAGAGAGAGCAACTGGCCCAAGGTCACCCAGCTGACTTTGTGCCTAAGGTGGGACTAGAACTCACAGTCTGCCAGTTACTAGCCTGATGCCTGAATCGCTATTACAAATCTATCCGTATAGGTAAGAAACATGTTTTTCTTAAATTAAAATGCAGGTGCTGGTTATTGTTGAATAAAGGAGGATCTGTGATTTTTAAAGGGTAAAATTTGGTTGGTCCCCCTTCTTCTCAGTGAGAAATCTAAATAAAATAGTTATTTTCTGCTTCTCTCCGTGAGCACACATTCCCTTTATGTCTATTAGTATGCACATGCTAATTATGCATATTGGGAAAACAATTTAAAGACTGGTCCACACATTCCTGGTTTTTTTTTTATTGCCATTCTAAGCTTTATTGGATGAACCTGCATCTAATTTTTAATTTGTAAATACAAACCCAAATTCACTCTGGCACCACTTGCTTTCATAAAGCTTCTGAACAGTTTTCTGCCTTGAATAAATTTTGCTTCGCAGGGGGGGTCAGGGGGATTTGAACCAGCACATTCTTCTGTGGTTTGTGAAGATTCACATGGTAACCATTGGGCTGCATTGTTAGGTTTATCTGAATAAGCACCAGCCATGTGAGGCTTAACATGATTGCTCAGGGCAATGGACAGGGAAGAGAGAAATCCAAAAGACTTCTAGGGCCTTTCCTCTGCTTTTTGGGGGAAAAGTTGATAGAGGACACCACATGAGTCAGAAGCTAAGGAGGGTTTTCTGTGTTGTTGTTGTTGTTGATTTTAAAAAAGGTGGGTGTCCTGTTTCCCTCCTGCTTCTCATTTGTACCTCTACCTCTCTCATCATCTACTTCTCCTTCTCTTCATTGTTTACCTTCCTAATGAGGGAGGCGGGACAGGGTGGTGTTTGAGTGACAGATACAGGCCCTTGCTGTCTGGCCTCTAGAGCAGTTTGTTTGGTGTGCTCCGCTGTTAAAACTGCCCTTTTTAATGAAACATTGATATTGTTTGTCTTATAAGAAGAGACATCAGCAAAGAGACCTGACTAAATATGATAGAATCTCATTCCTTCTATGACCTCTTGAAATTAAAAAATAAAGCAAATTTGAACAAAGGAAGAAAAAAATATAAATTCTTACATATACATTGTCGCTATTAAGAAACCTGGAAATTACGTGAACTTAAGATTCAGCTTATTAGGAAAATATCAAACAATCTGTATTGTTGAAGGGGGAGATTGAGTAATATTATTTAGTAGATGTATTTTGATTTTATAGGAAACACTGATTGTTGTTTCTCATTTTAAAGTTATTCTGAGGTGCCTAGTGACCAGTGTGAGGTATTTTTAACTGCCAAGATATAGCAAAGGGGAAAAAAGGAAAATTATAATCAATTTGTAAGAGAAAGGAAGTTGCACTGTGGTAAAGTTTTATTGTATGTTGTTTGGCAGTTTTCAATCTGTATCTTTTTCTGGTTCAGAGATAGAAACTCTGTAATACACTGGAAGGGGATGGAAGTTATTTAGGAAATCTGTAATAAAAACAAGATCATAAACATTAATAATAATGCAATCTTTTGCATATCTTCTCTTAAATGTGATTTGCTGAGTAAAGCGTTTTTTCCCAAATACATGAATATAGGAAAACCACACACACCCAAATCACAACCCCCCCAAAAAAAAACTGGTTTCATTTCATACATGTTTATGTTATTGACTAGTATTACTCAAAAATTTTCCATAGTTTTTTTTAATAATGCTGAAAGATATTGGATCTGATTTTATCAAACAATATCTGAAAAGTCAAATTAGATTTCATGTAGTTATATAGATCCATAGGAAAGTGAAATAATTCCTTATGCGTCTTTACAAAGGAAATTGTTCTATTATAGAACCCAGACCTGTGACACTGATTTGTTTAGATCATATGTATATTAAGCTTTCAAAGAACACATATCTGAATTTTTCTTCTCTTTTCAGATTGGCAAAAGACTGAAGCTCAGAAGAGACGGGAGCAACTTTTGCTAGATGAACTTGTTATTCTTGTTAATAAACGTGACGCGCTGGTCAGAGATTTAGATGCCCAAGAAAAACAGTATGTTTCATATCTTTGATGAACTCCAGTAATAAAATCAAGTTTTCCTTGCACTGTACTTAAGTTTTACATTGGGGGGGGGGAACCTTCAAGAGAAGGTCAGTCATCTGACATTGAAGCAATTAAATCTGCTTCGGTCCTGCATTTTGGTAAAGTGATCTGCTACTACTTCTCACCTATGGAAACAGATGGTGTAACCTAGTCCCTGAAGAGACTGCTCCCTAAACTCCTTATCTGTGCATAACTCCTTCATTGAAATGTAAAGCAGCCGAATTTTGTTAGGAAAACTACTGACAATTGTATTTGTTTGGTTTTTTTTGTTTTAGGGCTGAAGAAGAAGATGAGCATTTGGAAAGGACACTTGAACAAAACAAAGGAAAAATGGCCAAGAAAGAAGAGAAATGTATCCTTCAATGACTAACTTTCATGGGCCAAGATACTGTCATTTTTTGTAACTTCAGCCTTCTTACATTTTGGACATATGCCAACAACAAGACTAGAAAAACTACATCACAAATAGACCTCTTAAAATTTCAGAATTTTCCATTTGGCTGGATCAGCTTTATCTTAAATTGATTTCCGATTTTCTTCCCCCTTTTCATTCAAGCAACAGGGTTTCATAATTAGCTTTCCACAGGGATTTTTGGGTGGGTTTAATTATCTTAAATAAGTTTGCTCCCAAATGTTTAAGCAGCCATCCAGTTGTATAAGAAGGGAGAAAACCCTAGCATTACAGTTTTTAGTTAAAAGAACTTGCAAATACATTGTTCTATGTAGTCACATAGCAGAGAAAGGAAGAAACATGCTCAATTGTTTCCTCTAGTTCTGCCATATGTAATATTAAATATGCTATGAATCATTTTATTGTTAGATCACTCATATAATTTCTTTCAATGTGCTATATTTACGTGCGTTTTTCAGCTGCAATTTTACACTTTTATTGTAAGTACAATTATAAAATTTAAGGCTTTCTTTTGTGCGCGGAGAGCAGTTCTTTTTAACCAATCTTTCAAGAGTCTTGCAACTTTAAAAAAAGTGATTGTAAACATAAGGCTAACTAAAGTATGATCAGTTTACAGAAAATTCTTCTTTTGAGGCTACCCCATTTTTATTAATTATTTATTTACCTGTTAGTTTAGTTCCCTTTTCTTGATCTTGTGCTGGACCTCTGCACTCTGGTTCTACAATGCTGTTAATATTTATTCTGTATCCATCAGGGGTCTGTCTTGCCATTGTTTGCAAAATCTTGCAAGTAAATATATCCTTCTCTAGCATCATGCTCATTTTTGTGGAAATGGTTATGTTTATTTATTACAATACCAAGTTATGTATAAATTTTCAATAAAAGCTGGATCTTTCTTATCATAGCTGGGCTGGGCTGCTTTTTTATACATTTCAAATCCAGGTATTTCTCTAGGACATTATGGTGTCAAACTGTCAGCCCAAAACACAAAAAACACTCCCCACCCATGTTTTTCAGTTTGAGAAATTGGAACTGAACTAATTGGGAGAGCATTAATCTCTTTTTTGTTTCTAATCATTATATATGACTTATTTATTGTTTAATATTTAGAATTATTTTACAAATGTGTTACACAAAGATTGGGCACTCATCTGTCCCTGTAAATTTATGTAAATTACAATAATTTGTTAATTTGTTCAGCTACAATAATTTGCTTTTATTCATTGAAAACAAATACAGCTGAATTCTGTGAAGCAAACTGCTGAGAAATTGCTGATGTGCTATATGTGTATCCAAAATTTTAGGGTTTTTTAAAATCAACATATTCCACATATCCCTATCAACAAATAAACTGTATTGAGCACAGGGCTTTCTTCCAGATAAATGTGTATAGCCATCAGCCTAAGCTAGTTCTTATTTTTACAATTAAACCTGTAGCCCAGGATCTGGCATGGTATATTTTGCCCTGTTCAACAAGTCGGAAGGATATTTAAAAGCAGTGCCAAGACAAGTAATTCATTCTTCTGAATGTGAGTTGAATTGATTTAACCAGAAATTGGATCAAATGAGTTTTACTCTGAAAAGATTTAAACTAAAGGATTGTTTTGCAGTGGGAAAACCCTGGAGCAGAAGTGGGTCTTACAAATGTGGATCTTGTTCTACTCATGTCTGGACACAGCTCAGATCTCTTTGCTGGTTGAGCTGATGTAAAAGTCACCAGAAAATTAGGGGGGAGAGGGAGAGAGAGAGAGAGAGATTCATAATCCAGATCAGGGGTTTATATTGGAAAGGAGGGAGGAACAAAAAGCGTTGCAAGGAGAATCCCAGATACGTTACAGAATCCACATCGTGAATAATCCGGTTAAAATGATAACAAGCGCCAGTGTAAATACGAGGGAACTGCGCCTTGTGCCTTTGGATGTATTCATAATGGGAATCGCTTTCTGCCGGACGTTCATATGCTAAATGAATTAAACCTCTTATCTTCGTCGATGACTGGATGAAATTCAGGACAGAATCTCTCTCACTCTCTTCTCCCTTCTACCCTCCCTCTCTTCTTTTTCTCCTCCCCCTTTCTTAAATCTCCCCCACGCCGTACGCGACCTCCTCCCGTATCTCTCTCGACTCCCCCTCCATTGCCTGTCGTGCCCCCACCCCCCAACAAAGGCGACAAATTCCACCGCCTCGGTCTGCCTTTAAAAGCGGCGTTTAATTTGGGCCGAGGAGGAAGAGAGAGGCGGGCAAGCGGCGGGCCGCGCTACTCTTTGTTATTGGAAGCTCGCTTAATTCGCTTTGCGGGTTCCTGAGAGCCAGATTAGAATTTATTAATTTGCTGTTTAGCGTGTGTCTCCCTCCCCCTCCGCTGCCTCTCCCGCCCAGCGCCTCAACCAGGGGAGCTCCGCGCGGCTCCGGGCCCCTAGCGAAAGGCGACGGCGAGGCCAGCTCCTTCGCCTCGTCTCCAGTGCCCCGCAATTCCTGCGGAAAACTCCCTTCTCCGGCACTAGCGGGGCTCGGACGCCTCTCTGCGACTGGAAAAGTGGGCAGCTTGAAGGGACGGGTTGCCGCCGCCTTCCCGCTGAGGAGGGCGGGGGAGCAGAGGAGAGGCGACTCCACTCCGGTGTAAATTGGTCGCGAACGGCCGGTCGGACTGAGGCGATGCCACGCTTGGACTCGCTCCCCCAAAGTGGCACCGTCCAGGATGCCTCGCTCGGCTGCGCCATTGGCTGTGCGAGTTCTGTTTGGGGGAGAGTGGGGGGGGGCGCTCTTCTCCCACCCCACCCCACCTCCCCGGGAGCGAAACCTCCTTCCCTCAAGGGAAGGGAAAGGGCGGGGTGAGCAGAGGCGGGCGCTGTTGTCTTGCCGAGCCTTTCTCCCCCACCCCCGGCCTCGGCCGACGGGGCTGTGCGGACCAGAGCAGTTTCTCGCGTGGGGCGTTTGAATTTGAACACAGAGGTTGCGCCGGCAGACTTGCGAAACGAAACGGAGCTTTGGGTCAAGTCAAAGGACAAGGCCGCGCCTCGAATGGGGAAGCCGTCGGAAGATAATGCCTCGAGTGCGCCTTTAAAGGAGTCCAGGCATTTTGCAGCGACTTTACTGCCGAGTCCCAAAGGTGCTTTTTTCAAGAGGCAGTTGGACCTTGTTTTTCTTTGAAGACCTTTCGCTTCTCATCCAAGAAGCTTCTTCAGCTGAGAAGCCAAATGTCTTTAAAGAAAAAACAGAAAGTCCAGTTGCCTTTTGAAAAAGCACCTTTGGGACAACCACGACAGGGATGACTGAGAATCTCCATAGAAATTTACTGCCGGGTAACTTCACTGCCCGCCGCTTCTGGTCCCTGAAGGGATCCGGCTTCCCTTCATTCAATGAACGGCGTTTAACTTCCCGTCCTTCGAGTAGCCTTACCCGAAAAAGTGAACGCCATAGATTTAGTTGAACTGCGCGCGGGGAACCGTGCTATTAAATCGGACAGAAAATGTGGTGGGTGGTTTGTGTTTCTTTGCCTTCCTACTGCGGACTCAAACGACTCCACCAGCAGCAACCCTCCCTGTCCCCCAAAATAGAAGGGGGAATCTATCTCGCGAAGCTCCTCGTTCCGCTTTGAAGGGGATTATTTCCCTTTGTAACCCTCTCCCCATCCCCCTTCCCGGTAATTACCGAGGAAAAAACTTCTTTGTTTCGGTGTGTGTGTGTGTGAAACTTTCCTGGGGGGGGGGGACGCCTTAGGTGTCCACACACACACACACGCGGCCTCCTTCCAGGCACCGCACCTGCACCCAGGCGCTTCTAACGACACAAAGACAGACGCAACCAGCGGGCGAGCCAAAGGGACGGAGTTTGTGGAACGGCCACAATCAAAGCGGGCTTATCTGGGAGGCAATGGGAGAGGGAGAGGGAGAGGGAGCCGGCCAGGTTCGGTTCCTGGGCACTTGAGGCCCGAGGCAGCTTCCCCAGTTCGCCCGGCCACTTCCTACTCTCGCACAGGCCACTTGCTTTCTCCTTCCACCCCCTTCTCCCCTCGGCCCATCATCAGCAGCGCCTAGAGAAAAAGGAGGGCTGCCGGCCCTGCTGCGGCTTACCTTCCTTCCCTTTCCCGGGCCTGCCCAGCCAGAAGCCCCGAAGGCGGCCAGGACCGGGAGTGGGAGCCCGCTGATTCCAAACTGCGGGCGGCCTTGTCTGGGAGATGCCCTTCTCAAAGTGATCCTTCGAGGAGCGGGAAAGACGCCTTGCTGGGAACCGGGGCCAGGCTAAGAGGCTGGAGGCCAATGCCCTCTCGGGGTGCCCCCTTCCTTCTCCAGGGGCTGCCACTTGGACAGGGAGACACACATCCTCGGCGCCTTCCCGCACAGGCTCAACTTTTCCTGTGCCTGCTCTCTGGGTTCTCGCCTCCTTTCTGGCTCCGCTTGCTCGTGCCCCCCCCCTCCCCTGCTGCCCTTAATCCAGAGGTTTTATGGGCTGAGTATTAAGGAAATTCGCCTGCAATTTGGGATTAGACAAATACTCTTATTACAGGGGGAGAAAACACGCACACATAGAAAGAGAGAGAGAGAGAGACAGGAGGAATGAGTAAAGCTTAGGGGTTTAGTGCTACTTGATACTCTGAGCTTTTCTCTAGGCTTGGCCGCCTCATTGGGAAGTCTGAGACTTCCAGCGGCTGCCAAAGGCCGGAGCAACGCTTCCCTGTGCCCTCCGCCTTTCCTCTCCATCCCAGTTCACCGCCACAAGAGAGGAAGGAGTTAGGCCAGCGACGGATAGGTAGCTAGCTATAAGGTGTTGCCGTGGACTATGACCTAATCCAGATCTCTAATCTCGGATGGGACTATAGCGGTGCAGGGGGCTATTCTGTTCTGAGGATGGAGCTGCAGAAGAAAAGGCCTGCCTTCTCAAAGCTCGGGTCCACCCCCCCCAAGAATAGTCTCCGAAATGGACAATGTCTCAAGCGCCTGAGGGCACTTAGCCCTGTTTAGACTTTGCAAGGTAGTGGTCCCAGAGGGACCCCCTTTGCCGCCCCATCTTTCTCTCTCTGTGTTTCTCTCTCTCTCTTTTTGTGAATGGGCTGCGGCGGCTTTGTTCCGTGGAGAAGTGCCCGTGTCGCTGACTTTTGTGGGCAATAGAAGCATCTTGTAAACCTCTTTTCTCCTCTTCTCCCTCTCCTTCCCTCTCTCTCCCCTCCGTTTGATTAAATGTCCCCTCAACGAAAAAAATGTAATTTGGCCGAGCTGGCGGTCGCTCCCTTTGAACATTAGCTCGCTTTCAGCTCCAACTTCAATTAGAAGGAGTTGATTTTGAGAGATCAACAAAAGAACCTCACCAAAGCCTTATTAAAGGTCCTAAGAAGATCTCCCGGATCCTTTGAGAAGCAGTTAAAGAAACAGTGTGCTTCCCTCCTACGTTGTTACCGTATTTCATTGGGGCTCC
Source organism: Notechis scutatus (assembly GCF_049901735.1). Classification (NCBI taxonomy): domain Eukaryota; kingdom Metazoa; phylum Chordata; class Lepidosauria; order Squamata; family Elapidae; genus Notechis; species Notechis scutatus. The sequence goes on along the minus strand of NC_142009.1, from coordinate 155,922,396 downwards.
AAAGGAAAGTGTCTCTCCAGGAAAAAAAAGAGAATTCCACTTTGATGGTGCGGCCACTAAGTCCTTTTCCGAAGTCCTTTTATTCATTCGGTTAGCTCGGTTAGCAACCAGTTGATTCAGAAAAATCGCGACGGTGATTTTCATTTTGCTCTTTATGTTAAAAAGTTTTCTTTTTCGGTTAAAACTTTATATGCTTTTTTTAAAAAAATTATCTGTAGAGGATAAGTGTTTATTAATATTTATGAGTGATACCCTCAATATGGCATGCACTGTGTGTTGTACATGTGTGTCTGAGAGAGACAGAAAGGAGGGAGCAATTGTGTGTGTGTATGTGTGCAGGGAAGTGATAAGCTGTTCAGTGGAAAATGTAAAGTATGCAAAATGTTTATATATACAGCCATTCAATATATAGTTTATTGTGTGTGTGTGTGTACACACACACACACACACACAATAAATTAGACTCTGGTGAATGAATGTATAAACAATGTTTATGACTACACAGAGCTCTGCAGAAGAAACCATCCGAATCACAATCCTCGACATATTTTGCCTGGATTAGACCCCACTGAAGTCAGTGGGACCTCTTTATGGACACGTATACAAGTACTATATAAATCTTTCATGAACGTTGGGGTAATGTTCACCAATAAAATAATGTTTTCTTTATTTCGTTGGAACTTACTGCACAAAAAAATTTCATATTAGAGAAGAATGGTGCTTGATGTATTCACAAGAATGAGCAAACTTTCTTAGAGAGACATATTCCGTTAGACATACTGGCATACACTATTTTAGCTGCAGGTGTATAACGAGGAAGCCAGTGTTAGCTAGACAATGGCAAATATCTATATAAGATCAATAACGAAGGTTGGAAGATACCAGGTTCTTGTTCGTTTGCAGGATGTAAACCTTACGCAAAGTATCCGAGTTAGCCTACCTTTTTTCGTCTGAAAGAAGACAGGTGAATTCCTTGAAATGAACGTGTTAGGGATCTTTGTATTCGTATTCTAATTATAAAGACCATTTGGGAACTTTTCCCGTTCTCAAACCCCGTTCTTTGCCAGCCACTAAATGAAGATCTTTTTAAAAGTTCATTAAAAAAAAAAAATGCGTGGCATATAAGAGCGTCTTTTCCCCTCCAACAAAAGGCTGGAATCTGTAAGCGCCTTCTTCAGTCCTATGTTACTCAAAAGATAAGTCCCACTGAACTCCGTGTAGACAGGGTTACACTTACTTTGAAAGTAACTTTGCTTAAAGGAATTGGGCTTATAAACCAGGGAAGATAGACCTTGAAAGATCCAAGTATCCCAGATTAGATGGGGCAAACTTTCTTTTGTTGAGCCGTGCTTAAAGAGAAACGGCCCGCTATCCCTGCTTGGAGAAGAGGCCGCGATTTACGGCGAAGAAGCGACCCTTTGTGAATCGCCGGGGAGGAAGAGCGTCATCTACCACCACCGCTCGCAGACGAAGGATTACACCCCACGTGGTGGTCGCGCCGGGAAGAGCTGGCCCCGAGAGTGTTGCGGGGATGGGTGGGGTGGAAGAGCAGGATGAGGTGGAGGGGCCGGGGGGGCTTGGGCTTTAGCCGCGGCCCAGAGGCGCCCGGACGGGACGTGCGGAGTGCGTTTATACGACGCAGGAGGCGGAGGCAAGGCCGGCTTCCAAAGTCAGGCTGGGATTCAAGTGTGTGTGTTGGGGGAATCCCTTGTCAGGCACGAGGACACCCCTCGCGTTTTTCTCCCGCAGGTCGGCGAGAGGCTGAGGAGGGAAAGGAGCGGCGGTGGCGGCGTCTCGCTCGCGAGCGCCCGCGATTAAATAAAGCACTCCCGGCTTCTTCTGGCCGGCCGGCCTCAGTCGGCCTCCGTGGGCCTCCGGGACCTGCCAGCAGCAGGGGCGGAAAGGGTGTCCATCCTCCCAGGGGAGCCGCTGGAGCTGCCGCCGAGGCAAACTCCAGCCGCCTGCCTGCTCGCCCTGAGGGAGCTGCTGGGAAGAGTTGGCGGCTGAGGCTGCAAGCGCGCGCGGCTGGGACTGGGGTGGAGTGGGGGATGGGGACGGGCCGAGGTCGCATTCATCCCGCGTTGCTATTGCCCGGGCGGCTGTCACTCAGCGGCAGAGAGCTTAGCGATTGGCGCCAGGCTTGGTTACGCATTTGCCTTGCGCTCACATACAAGGGTAGGGCAGTAGAAAGGTGATCAATCTTCATCAGGCTACATTTCCAATCACCTAAACAAGCGAGCGAGACAGCTACCGGGACAAGGTAAAAAAAAAAAAAAGGAGGGGGGGCGCTTGATTTATTTCACTCCCCCTTTGCAGGTGAGCTCTGACTTTCCCTTCCTTTCCCGGGCCGTCCCGACATCGCACTCGAGCCGGGGAGCCCATCCCCGCTTCCTTCTCGCCCTCCGCCCCCGCCAGCTTGCTTCCCAGGTCATCGGGAGCTTCAGGTCCGCGCAAGGGATTTCGGCCAGCGAGACTTTGCGCTGCGAAGTATTCGAGAACGCTCAAGTTTTTCTTTCTTTTTCTTTTTTGGTTTCTTTTTTCTTTTCCTCCCCCCTTCCTCCTCCTCCTCCTCCTCCCTCCGCCGCTGGCTTGGCGCAGCGGCGCCTGAGCTGAAGAGGAGGCGGGGAGGGGGAAGTCGGAGGCGGAAAGCAGCCCGCACGAAAACTTTCCCTCCTAACTTCTCTTGTTCCTTCGCTTTGCAGCTCTGCCTGGAAAAAGGGGCCTTGGGGGTGCCGAGGGGTATTCCCGAGCCCTGCTCGCCCGCCCACCCCGCGGCTGCTTTCCTGCGCCTCACTTCTAAACGGGAAATGCTCGGCAGGTAAGCAAGAGAGGAGCCGCCTGGCTTTCGGCAGCTGCCTTCTTTCTCTCCTCCGGCTCTTCCTTGCCAGGCTCGCAACGTGCGCGCCGTTTGATGCTCTCCTCCCCCCTCCCCTGCGCGCCCTCTCCGCGCAATGGACGAGTTCGGTCGGAGGGGCCGGAATCCACGCGCCCCTCCTTCCTCGGGAGGAACAGAGCTGGACGCTTCCCGAGGGAAGAGCCCGAAGCTCTGGGGTCCTCTGCCCGCCCGTGCCCTCTCCACGCCACAGCCGGCGTTCCGCCGTCGCTTTTCGGGCCCCTCGGTTACACGGAGGCCCAGTGGAAGGCAGCCAGCCGCGGACCCCCCGAAAGGAGAGGTCGGGGTGGCTTTTTCTCCTGGCTCTGAAGGCGAATGGCTTTGCTTGGCTGGGTCTCTCTTGGCCCCCCGGAGGCCCTTGGCCCCTTTTCACTGAGGGCCAGCTAACCTCGAGCTACCTGGAGACACCTTGTTCTTTTCCTCTGTTTGGCACTTCGCCTGCATTTTCTCCATTGAGCAACGGCCGGGTGTCACCCAACACAACAATAATGGACGGCCAAGGAAGTAGGGAGGGCGGAAGAGTCCAACCCCCGATCACCACCGGAGCACCGGCGGGAGTGGGCTTTTGAAGGGATCACGGGATGGGTTTGAAATCCAAGGAAAGAGGCTTGGAGTGGAGTCCGCTTCTCCCTCGCTTGAGATTGTCTGGCCCCTTTGCCTCTCTCCCCAAGCAAGGAGATTCAGGCTACAACCTTATGCTCAATCCCACGGGGACAACAAGTCCCCCTGAACTTGACTTTTGGAGATGCGAAGTCAGCCCTTAACTTGCGTGGCCCGGTTGCCTTTTTGCCCAGGTCTACCTGGGGCTTTGTTGACTTTTTTTGTTCAAAATGCCAGCAGGATTTTATGAGTGACTTCCTAGGCCAACCACCACAGTTTTATCTATTCTTAAAACCTTTGCACCTAAAGAAAAGGCTGCTTGATAGGAGTAAATGTGGAAGGAATTTTTAAGGAATAAATGAAGACATCTAAGTGTTGAGAGAGATACAAGCTCCTTTGAAAGTAAATTTGCAGAGAAGTATGGAGAAAGGCTCCAAAAAAAAAAAAAACCAACAATAACTTCCCCCCTTCCTTGGAGCCCACGGCCCAATCTGAATAATGTCTCCTGACAAAGAAATCCCCCCTGGTCTTAAAAAGCAATGATGTCAAGTAAGTATACCTGTGCTTCAGCAACCTTACTTATCCTATGCTGCTTAAGTAAACCAGATGGGCCGGTTTTGAACTCTTAATTGTGTGCAGAGAGAGAGAGAGGGAGGGAGGGAGGGAGAGAGAGGTTTAAAAAAAAAACCTCACCTCACAAATCCAGGCAGAACTCTAAATGAAATCTCAACTTGGAGAGAGCTGCAACAGGTTAGCCAGTCCTGGGAATATGGGTTGTTTTTTATGGATTTGGAATATGTTAACTTAATAGCCTAGGATCAATTGATTAATAGTAGTTCAAGACCCACTTTGCACCCCTTTCCCCCCCCTTTCTTATTCATTCTTGGTGTGAACCTTTCTGTGTGAAAATGCATACCGTGTTGGTCGCAGCCAGGCCTGCTATCTATATAAAGTTTTTGGCCATTGATTAATTGAGATTAATTTTGTCACCAGCTGTGCTTTCTGGATGTGAGTTTTTATCTATCTGCTGGTCTGATGTTTGTTCTATTCGGGCATTTATTTTATTGAAACTTTTCTTGGAAAATAAAAACTTCTAGATCAGAACATGGGAATTTAACCTGAAAATTATTTTCTGTTGGGGAATGTTAGCCCACCAAGAGTCCCAAATCGGTTCTGTAACTCTTGGAAGTAAATCTTATGGAGTTTTTAAAACGCTTGAAAGTTTATATGATTAAACTGAACAGCAACACTTCGGTGGCAAGTAAATGCACCAGGTTCTTTACCGGGCACTTTTATTTGGATGTCAGGATCATTAGTTTATTTTGGTTTTATTTCTAAATGTGCCTGTCCGAGAGTGCACCTTCACTCTCTTTTTTCCCCCCTATACTCCTAGAAATAAATTCTTCAGCATGTGAAGGAATCAAACTTTTAACGTCTCTGCCGCCCAGCCGCTGTTCCTCCCTGCCTGTTGTTGCAAGTCTATTAGAATGCGGATTTCAAAGCTGGCCTCCCCCCTCTCTGCCAAAACTGTCTTTTTAGATCATTAGCCATTTCTAATTAATGTGTCTGTTTCTGCTCTCTTTTCAATTAACTATAGTTCCCTCCTTTTGTTATCTCGTTTTGATTTGTAATCCAATTATCTTTTTTTTAAATAATTGCTTTATCGTTCTCATCATTGATATGGTACCCCCTCACAGCCCCTTGGCGATTGTATGGTAATGTGGCTGTAGATTTTTTTTTTTTTTTTAAAAAAAACCCACCTTACTACACTTCACTCTTTGCCACTTTCCAGTTTTCCTTGGGGGAGTGGGAGGAATTATCCGCCATGTTCAGAGAGCTTCTGTTTTACGAAGAAACCTTTAAGTAAGACATAAAGAGAATCCAAAATAGAAACAAGAAGCTTTATCGCACTTGATACGGAAATTAAGTTTTCTTTTTAATATTAAGATCCACAATAACTACAAATAAAATTATTGAAACTTTTTTTTTAACTGATATGTACAAAAAGAACTGTTCTGTTTTGTTGAACATTTAATTTTGCACTACCTTGGGAATTCCATAAAAATGTTTATATCATGCTATCAATTCACTATATGTTAAATTTGTTGTTTTTCTTCTAGAGTGCTGTGAAAAACCCTCCTGCTCTGTGGAATTCCTTTCTGTTGCCTGGTTGGATGAATATTAATATATATCTATATAAATACACACTGTTTGAAAAACTGCTAAATAAACAAATAGATAATAGTGTGTGGATAAATTGGAAAAATATTTCCAGCTTTTAGCATGATGTCTTACCTCAAACAGCCCCCCTATGGCATGAATGGGCTGGGGCTAGCAGGACCGACCATGGATCTTCTACACCCTTCAGTGGGGTATCCAGGTGAGCGGCCCCTCCCCCATTCCACCCTCTCTTCTCCATTGAGTAATAGACACACTCAGGTCATTCCTCAAAGTTTGAAAAAAGAGAGAAAGGTGCCAATTCTTCTGTCTTGCCCTACAAATGACATGGAAAGCAAATAGACAGTAAGAAGGGAATTCTCCTTTCCTGCTCTTCCATTCTTAGAAACTTCACTAACATTTGAATTTGGCAATTAAGTGTTTCTTAACAACCTTTGAATGCTTTTCCTGAAAATAAGTCTAACTATTAAAAAATGGAGCGCACTTTACTAAAACATTAAGTTTTCATAATGGAGGTGATTTCATATTCCTGATTTCTACCTTGTTTTGCTTTCACATTCAGGTAGATAACTAAATATACCAACGCGGGACAAGTATGTTTGTGGTTGTTTAAAAAAGAACAGATCCAAGGTAGTGAGGCCCTTTGATAAACGGATCTTTAAAAGAAAGTGAGACTCCTGTGAGGGTTCATTTTGCAAAGTATAGTTGTAAGAAGACCCAGAGTAAAGAAAGTGACTCTCAGAAGGAATGAAAGCAGGTGGGCGGCTGCCCCAGTTTCAAAATTCCTTACTCAAAAACTTGTCCTGAAGGAAAGGTGTTACAATTGAGAGGGTCTGTAGCCAATTCACATCCCCCCACTTCCATTACCTCTGTGGCCAAGAAATCGGCACAGGTTTTGCAACCGCGTATAGCCTGGTGACAAATCAGGTTAGTGCTAACTAATTCAAGGGAATGCTTCATATCCCTATGATTGTGAAAGGCATAAAGTGCCAACATCCTGACTTGGGAAGCGAGGAGCTGGCTAGATAGATCAGGTACTGGTTTCGCTAGAATTTATTCCCGTCTGCAGCGTTGTAACCTGATCCTAAAACGCTCCTAGTTAGGCCAGTTAAATTAAGTACGTTTACAATTGCAGCCTTGCTTGGACGTACTACAGGCTTCTGTGGAATTTACCTCCGAGTTAAGGTTTTTCGATATGGGAATAAACCAGATATTGAAACGTCTAGTTTCTGTTTTAAGTGCCGTGTTAATCTGGCGAGCCAGCCCCTTTGAGCTGTTGTCTCAGGTCCGAGGCAGCTCCAAAGTCCCTGTTTTGCGAAAGGCCCAGCTGCCTGCCTGCCTGCCAGCCAGCCAGCCTGCCTTCTTTCGCAAAGTTGAATTGAGGCCGCAAGCTTCCTTTTCTCTTTTCTACCATTTTCGGCGATTCCTATTTATAGGCTAGAAACATAATCGGGTGGGCGGTGGGTTTGGGTTGTTGTTGTTGTTTTTTTTTGCTCCTGGCTCGGCCACATTTCCCACCTCGGGTTCCCTCGTGGGATCGGCCGGCCCGTTTTATAGAAATCTGTGGGGCAACTGGGTCTCTCCGCGGCTGGCGAGCAGCCTGCGTCAAGGGATTGGTGGGCGTGGGAACAAGCGAGCCTGGTCGTCTCGCCTCCCCCTCCCGAATCGGGGCAGCGGGGAGGGGAGGAGAGCGAGAGCGAGCGAGAGAGAAAGCAGCCCTGATTGCCTCTTATCTTTCTGTCTTCTTTCCTGCCTGCCTGCCTGCCTGCCTTGCCTTGCGTTGTGTGGTTTCGGGACCCTTGAAGCCACCCCGCGGAAGCAGCGGCGAGAACGGACCACCTTCACCCGATCGCAGCTGGACGTGTTGGAAGCGCTTTTTGCAAAAACCCGCTACCCAGATATATTCATGCGAGAAGAGGTTGCCCTGAAAATCAACCTGCCGGAATCCAGAGTCCAGGTCTGGGGGCTTTTAAAAAGCGTTTCTGCCTGCGGGAAGGGGGTCGGTGGGGCACGCCAGTTGTCTGGGTTCGCCTACCGCTTGTTCCAAACTCAAGGAGTGATGTGGACGATTCCTTTTATTTTAAAGATTCTTCTGCTTCGGGGTCCATTCTGTTTATCTGGTCAGGGCCATTCTGACTTTCAGTCTAGGCACAGCTCTTTCGCTTTAGGACTGGTATTTATTGGGGTAAATTACTCTCCTTCGCTCAGCCGGAATAGTCACTGTGGAAGGATCGACAGGCTGGAATGGCAGAAGGGCACAGTTGAAGATCCTTTTTCGGTTTATTGAATCTGGCAACTTCCCTTAGCTCCCTTATCACTTTAGAGGAATCGATACTTTACAGATACTTATTTTCTCCTCTTCTCCAATCAATGTCAAGACAACATCCCAGTCATAAACACATGTCAATGGATACACTCCAGCACAAGTTAGTTTTCGCTAATTTCCATGGCAATCAACAGGATTCCCCCCCCCCCCACCATCTCGAGGTTGTCTACATGAAACTTAGGATAATGCACAAATAGTGGAAGGAAGGTTAATTTATTCCTCTTTAATTCTTTTATGTGTAAGATTAAGACTACATAAGCATTTTAAGACTGCCTAAGCAACTTTAAAATAATTTGACACCCTAATCCTTAATGCACTTATCACATTATCCACACTTGTTTATCTAGAAATAAATTTTACCGAGACTTATTCAAAAATATTTTGGTTAAAATGACACATTTCTTAAAAGTGAAATCAAATTGATTTCATCGTTTTAAAAGCTGTTTCTTTTTGTAGTGTAGGAGTTATATTGAAAGTTTCTGATGGATCTTCAGTCCTCTGATTGGTGATTTAATGAGGAGCTATAAAGTGAATAAACTTGTGATTAAGATTTGCAGCCTTACCCTCGCTCCTTTATGTGAGGCTTTTTAAAATTTGTCTCCTCTTCTTTCCCCTGCCCCCAGCAGCAATTCATTCTTTCCTAGTAGAATTGAATCTCAGTTGTTGATTTGAAACTCAAATCTGGGCAGGAGGATAGGCACCAAACTATCTCTTTAGGATGTAAATAAGTGTGTAATTAAAGTACAATCACACCTTTGCTATGCAAGCTGTTTGTTTGCTCTATTTCTCACCGAGGGCAATTTGAAACCATGAAATGAAAGCATTTAAGGGGAGGGGAAAGAACTGAAATTGCAAGTAAATCATACAATGATGATTTCAATATGTGTATGTATGGTTGGATCAAATAAAGGAGGACATATTTCACATGCAACCATCACACATCCCAGCTATGAAAAGCGATGTATAGAGAACATTTACAAAATCTGAAGTAGCCTTAAGATCATAAGCAATTTGTTGGGAAATGATTGATTATTTTGCCAAATAACACATTACATTTTCTATCATTTTTAAGTATTGCTATTAATTACTCTGGAATGTTGTGCTTTTGAAAGTTGTGAAAGATTGCGGACATTATATATTTAACTTTTTTTTTTTTAACAACGGGAGCTGCAGTTTGTGGGATGCCTGCGCAGTAGAAGAATGGAATTACTAGATGCTTGGATTCTGGACTAAATATTTAGGGACTTGGATTGATTCAGTGAACTCCCATTTACCTGTTGGCTAGTCTGCTTTTGGGTGGGATAAGTCCCTAGTGAGGAAGGCTGTAAAAATATTATATGAATTTGAGTTGCATATAATCTGAATGAGGAGAGATGGGTGCCCTATTTTGAGGTTATATAAAAAAGGGTTGAATGTGCAAGTGATGAATGTAACAGTAACCTTTGCTATAGTTGTTGCACTAGTGGCAGCATTAAACATATACTATGCAAGTGTTGTTCATTGTAACTCTGCCTCAGAATCTGTAGTGGGTCCTTCTTTGAAGAAATAGATATAAAATACTCTGTTATAGTTTAATGCCATAGAATATTAACAGAGGTACATAAAACTCTGGTTGCTGTACTCCATCAACAATGTGGTTGTTAACATGTATTGCAACATGGCTTTTAAATTAATGAGAACTCTTTCAGGAAGTAAAATAGACTAGCAGAGAAGACAGCTGAATCTTTACCTTAGATGAACAATTTACTTTGCCCACCCTTTCTGACTTCTAATTTACACCTTTCACCTATCTTTTCCATAAACTAGTTTTAACTGTTGACTGTTAGGAAGTTCGAAGTCTGATTCATGAATTTTGTTTATTTGGAATAGTATAGCAGGTGTGACAAGAAGAAGTGTGGTTGAATTGACAAGGGATATCAACTCCATTCCCTTGGAAGTGGATGTAGCTGTTGATTGGTTTGGTGCACCTTGCAGTATAAAATGTTAATGAACAAGGAGAATAAATTAATGATATTAAGAATCAAAATTCTGTTGAATGCAAGGGATGTTACTGCTTAGAGCTGAATGCTACAGGTGAATGGCTTGAACATCACAGAAAGTAGTCTGGAAAATAGGTAAAATGGTACACAAGTGGTTGGTGAGGATCCTGAGCATCCTAATCTCTCCTCTGGTATAAATGCACCTTCTATTTTCTAAGGCAAGGCATCTTAAAATATTAACATTAATTGATAGAGGACAGGCAAGGAACATTATAGTTTATTTTGGGCAAAATTAAGCTGGCTACAGTGTTGGAAGCAATGGGTCTGAGATCTTGGTGACCAATAGTTTCCTGTCTGTGTAGCCTTGGGAAGATAATAGTGTGTAAATTTTGTCCTGCTTGGATTCTTATACCAAGGAATCAACTAATATCTAATCTTAGCTTCCTCCCATATGCACTTTCTAGATACATAGATCCAGAGAAGAGAAATGAATGAGGAATGCTGACGTTCCCCCTTCCACCCTGCCCTCAGTCCTCCCACTGCTATACAGTACTAATAGCAAAAAGGACACTAGGACCTGAGAATTAAGGATTCCGATACATTTAGGGTTTGATGCTGAAAATGAATATAGAAGCCTCTCTTCAAGATGGGGTTATTGAGTTACTGGGTTACCCTGATTTATGAGGAACTTTGATAAAGTTTTGGAAATTGGCAAGTACAGTGGAGATATAGCCAGCAGAGTTGATGATGGCAGCGGCCAGAGAGAGATGGACATCCTGCCAACCGGCAATGAGTGTCATCCTTTTTCCTAGGATACAACTGCCTGCATCAGGGATGCTCCTTGGTCGCTTGGCTTCTCTTCTGCTGGACCCATCCAATGAATATGCTCTTGGGGGTCCTACCTGAAGGCAGTGGCTGTAGGTATTTGGGATGCGCTAAGCCAAGCTTGGTGGCTTTGCCTCCTGACTAGGAGGGAGGACAGGCAGGATTAGAGAAGGGGCTAGAATGAGAGAACGAGACTAAAAGCTCCCTTTTTCGATCTAGAGTCCCTGAGTAGTCCAGATGTGTACGGCGCTGAGGGCGAGCGTTAGAGGAATCCAAGGAAAGGCGGGATGCAGGAGAAGGGCTCGAAGTGGCAAGAGAGTTGGTCGTCGATCGGACTGTGGGGCGGAGCAGGGGAGGTCAGACTGGGCCTGCCTCCTCCCTCCAGGTCCCCTCTGGGAGAACCGGGTCTCACGGAGCGCTGCCTTTGCCTCTCTCCGCAGGTCTGGTTCAAGAACCGCCGCGCCAAGTGCCGACAGCAGCAACAGAGCGGCAGCGGCGCCAAGAGCCGGCCGGCCAAGAAGAAGGCTTCTCCAGCGCGAGAGAGCTCCGGCTCCGAGAGCAGCGGGCAGTTCACGCCGCCCGCCGTCTCCAGCTCGGCTTCCTCTTCTTCGTCCAGCTCCAATTCTTCGGGCCCGGGCCCGGGCGGAGCGGCCTTGAGCAACCCGGCGGGGGCGGGGGGCGCAGCGTCCGGGTCGGCTTCGTCGGCCGCCTCGCTGAGTAGCGCGCCGTCGGCCGTCTCGGCCTCGTCCATCTGGAGCCCCGCGTCCATCTCGCCCAGCGCCGGGCCGGAGCCCTTGACGTCCAGCGGGGCCTCCTGCATGCAGCGCTCCGTCTCCGGCGCTTCGTCCGCCTCTTACCCGATGTCGTACGGCCAAGGCGGCGGCTACGGCCAAGGCTATCCGGCGCCGCCACCCCCGCCGCACTCCTCGTCCTACTTCAGCGGGGTAGACTGCGGGTCCTACCTGCCCATGCACGCGCCCCCGCACGCCCACCAGCTCAGCCCGATGGCGCCCTCGTCCCTCGCGGGCGCCCATCCCCACACCCACCACCCGCTCGGCCAGAGCTCCAGCCACCACCATCACCACCACCATCACCACCACCACCAGCCTGGCTATGGCGGGCCCGGCCTGGCCTTCAACTCCTCCGACTGCCTGGACTACAAAGAGCCGGCCCCGACCGCCGCCTCCTCCTGGAAGCTGAACTTCAACTCCCCGGACTGCCTCGACTACAAAGACCAGGCCTCCTGGCGCTTCCAAGTCCTGTGAGGGTTGCCTCGGCGCCCGCCAAGCCTCCCCCGTCTTGTAAGCGCCCACTTTCTTCTCGGGTCCGGCCTCTTTTCCGTCTTGCAAACGCGCCCCGGCCCTGCTCGGCTCGGCTCGGCCTCGTCGGTCTTTGCTCTTCCGCGTGTTTGACCAGTTGGTGAAAGCAGCCTTTGAATTCATTTCCAGAAAAGAAAGACGCTGGGGAGCAACCCGTTTGAATAGCCAGCCCCTTTCCCCGCCACCGAATCTGGGCTGAAGGCTGCTTGGGCCAGACCTGCTTTGCCCTTCCTGGACGTGCTGCCGCCTCCTGCCCCGCTGAGTTGACTCCTGACGTGTGTTATTTATTCGCTCCCTGGGATTATGTTCAGGATCGTAAATTTTTTGTTTTGTTTTGTGTTTGAAGCAGAAGAGGACTTGAAATCGAGATTCATCCTCCTCCTTCCAACCAGTCCTTTTGCCCAGCCTTTGTGACGCCCGCCCGCTCGCTCGCCCGCGTGCGTGGAAAGACAGGACAAACAGGACGCGCCTTTTGCTTTCTGGCCGACAGCAGACTTCGTGTATAGATCTCCACACCGCCCTCCCCCATCCCATTCGAGGACCCCCGCACCCCCCGCCTTCTTCCCTCTGTAGGTTTATATTGCAAAAAGAAAAAGAAAAAAAGCAAAAAAATAAATAAATAAAAAGCGGTAGGAATGTACATACAGGGTTTAACGAGATCTATCCCAAAGACCCTTTTAATTTGCGGAGCTGAAGGCGAACGCTGGAGGCCCTGCAGGTCGGAAGTGGCAGGAAGGCCAACCCCTTCTCCCTTAGCCTTTGGTCTTCCTTTAACCCCTTCGGGAGGGGGGAGAGGGAAAGCGATTCCCCGTCGGAGTTGGAACTGAGAAGCGGGGCGACGTGCTCGGGAGAGGGGCGGCAGGGGGTGGGTGGGCAGCGGAAGGCGTGCTCTGCGAATGGAAGGGGCGGTAGCGGCACAGCATCCCAGGTTCGCCAGCACAGCTTCGGCTGGACCCGTCTCAACACCTGGCCGCGGGTCTCCGGACAGGTTTTTGGCCAGCTTGGCTCTTGGGGAGGGAAGGGGAAGACAGAGAGAGAGAGAGAGAGATGTAAAGTTGATAATTTACTCCGTTAATCCAACAGTCACCTGTTGACATGTAAGGCAAATCCTACCCTTTATCTACATATCCCGATAATAAAATTCAAACTGACGAAAGCCCCCGTCTCTGTTATCCTTCCTGGGAAGAGAGGGCAAGGAAGAGGCGGGAACGGCCTTCCCTTTGGCTGAGCGTCCCTGCTGGCCTTGGCTTGAGCAGGAAAGGGGCAGATCGCTGTTACTTCCAAGAGCGGCGGCGAAGGGAGAGTTGGCTCGCTGCACCGAATCTCTCTGAGCTGCTTTTTAATGTCTGTAATTGGATTGGCGTCCAACCAAAACTTTGATGGGTCACATACGCAGGGAAAACGGTGTGATCGGCCACCTCCCCTGGCTCTTTCTGCCAAAGCGGAAAAAGTTAAATCAGCGCGAACCTTCCTCGGAGACCGGAGAAGAAAATAAAGGCCCCCCCTGTAGTTGGGAAGAAACGTTTCCATCTTAATTGCTTCCCACCGCTCCCTCTCTCCGTCACAGGACAAACGGGCCGGACCGAAAGATACTAGAGCGGCGCTGGCCGTGACTTTCTGTAAATCCTCTCGCGCGCTCAATTGTCTTGGCTCCTTTCCTTCATCTGGTCACTTGGCAAGAGTTTGTGGGAAGTGAATATTTATGAAACGTAAGGATTGTTGTAACCCTGTCACTCTAGGCTGAACATAAAATGTCAAGAGCAAAAGCGGAATCTATTAGCTAGTGAAACCGAATGATTAGAAATACCTTCTGCTATGATATCGAAGAAAATTCAAAGGATGCTTGGGATTTGGTAAGCAGCGAGGACGGATCACTATTAATTCTACTACCATTTATGTGCTCACCATAGTAAGACTGCGAATCATTTCCACTGATGTCTGCGGTGACTCTTTGTGTTCACACTACGGAAATCCAAAAGGTCTCTGACCAGGGCCGCCCTTTTTATGTGGTAAACCCCACTAGAATCAATCTTATAACCCCAGCCTAAATTGTTTAAAATTTGAGTTTAAGATTCAACTGCTGAAAAAAGAAAACAAGAGACTTAGTTGCATTTTTAAATTAAAGATCTATCTTTGTGTTGAAGGTACCTAAAATAACGGGAAACACATACTTTTTTTCTTCCTAAAAAAGCAGAGTTGCCTAAAACTATCAGATATAAAACAAAAGAGAATGGAAGTAGGAGTTAAAATACAACGTGTCCTATCAGTAAGGGAAAAGTTTTGCTAGTACTCCAAGCCAGAATAATACAAGACTTCCCTTCTTTTTGAAAACTTTTGAGTTTCATTTTATTTTAATTCTAAGAAAGAAAGAGAAGTTTTTTTTTACTTGGGTTAGATTCAGGTGAAACTAGTTCTAGGATCTAAGTTAAATCAGCATCTATATTAATGCTAACTTTTTTTTTTTGCTCTCATCAGTGAGACAACTGTTCTTACCAGTGCAATATCTATATCAGTGTTCTAGAGTTGTTCCATTTTCCCCACTCCTGAAACAGGCTGAAAATTTGGGACAAATTTTTATTTTCAACAAGTGATTATTTTATTCTCAATTGTTATTTTTATTATAATTTTATAATTACACGAATTATTCGGTTAGGGAAGCTAAGATGATTACTTATATAAATAGTGGTTGGGGAAAGGAAGGCTAGAAACAATATTTCACACTCTCCTTCTGAAGCTCATGGCAGGGATTTGTTTTCACGGGGGGGGGGGGGGGGGAGAGAGAAGAGGTCCTGTTACCGGAAGCGGAAGATGCGCCCTTCTGAACCGGTCTTTAAAGCAGCGCCTTTCCCATGCCACGACCAGGAATCCCCGGCGGCTTTCCAGAGGGGAGTCAACTTTAACCCCCAACGTTTTTGATTTCTTTGGGTATGGAAGAAGTGTGAAATCCAACAAGCGGAGAGCCGCAGCAGCCGCCCAGCGCTGGCAAATTCGCACCCTTGCACCCCAAGCCCTCCTCGACGTGCAGCGTGGCCACTGCGGCCACCAGATTTACGCCGCCTCCCCGCACCCACCCCCGCCGTCGCTTGTCAGGGAGAGAGGACGCAACTGGGAAATGGGGGCCTAGTTCAAAGGTTCCTGGTGAAGCCAGGGGCCCCCTGGAAAAAGACCGCCTCCTTTCCTGCGAACGGCTTTCCGTTAGCCAGGATAGCCGGGACAGAAAGCTGGGTGGTTGTGGGTGTTAGGAAATGGCGGGAGGGCGCAGTTGCCAGGGGAACACGGTGCATTCCCTGTCGCCAGGCTTCTGCCGGGATCCAGGGCAGGCCCAGTAGGGAGAACCCGATAAGGGGATTCCGCGCCTGGCTAGACCAAAGGCGGCCTCTGTAACTTGATACCAGAGAGCCGGAAAGAGCGTCTTAAGCCCCACTGCAGTAGCAGATGCTCGGACCTTTTCCTCTCTAGGAAATGTGAGTAGACAATTCCTTGGAGCATGGGCAGAGCGCTCATTCCCAACATGCCGCCGTCTTTCACCCGGATTAAAGGGGAAAGGTGGGCTTCCAAGTGGCCCGTTCTGACTTCCCGGGCCTCTGATTTAGGCGTTTTAAACTCTGCGTGACTTTGCACCTTGGACCCTGCCTTTCTCCTCCGCCCCAAGCGTCTTTGAGGGAGGGGTGGTGGGCAAACGGTTGCAGAAGGGCAGAAACGTCAATATAATTAGGATACTCGTTTAACGTGGTTGGCACTATTCCTCGGAGAGCAGCTGGGCTGAATGATGCCTTCTCCGATCTCACTTTCCTGCACGCTGGGGGGAGGGGGAGCCACAGGACTGTCGGTAATGGAGCCCGGATGTGCCTAATCCCACCGTTGTGTAGGGTTTTGCAGTACTTGGGAAGACTTCACCCCTTCTATGCACGGCCTTTGTAAAATAACCTAATTATTTTAAAATCGCACTTCTCTGATATTTTTAATGGGACCAAATGAAAGTTCTGCTGTATTAAGTACATAACGAGCGAAACGCTTTTCCAGAAGGCTGCCGGAGCTCCGGCTTTCTTCCTTCGATCCTTTCCCTTCCTCCTCAAGCGAAGGCAGCTGCTCTGAGCCATTGGCTGAAACTGGTTGTCTGAACCGATCCAGCTCCGAGTCTTTACCCTGCCTCACGAGGGGCTGCTGCCTCTTGGGCACTATGCTCAGATGGGGGCTTACTGGATCGTTGACTCCATATGAAAGAAGGGGGAGGGGAGAGTTTGGATCGGTTCCCTGCCCCCCCCCCGCCAAGCCTTCCCGCCTTTTCCCTTACTGGAGAAGGGGCTGCGGGAGGAGTTGTTTAGCTGGCTCAGGTAGGATTAAGCCACCAGACTGACTGGGGAAGCAGCGGTGCTCAAGCGCCGGCATCTTGCCGCGGTAAAGTCCAGGCTGGCAGGGTGGGACGGGACGGTGGGCGAGAGAGCAACGCAGTCCCTCGCGTTTCAAGGGCTGAGGGGAGAACGCGTGTCCGGCGGCGGCATGGTGGGGCTCTGAGCGCGCCAAAGAGAACGGCCGTCGAGAGAAAAGTTTTACGGGCAGCTGCGAAGAGCCTCTTTTTACTTCCAGCAGCGGGTTCAAAGGCGTTTTCTCAGCTGCCGCGCGAATCGGCCGAGATTGTTCCTTGCAGCGCTCCAGGCCACCGCGACTCCTTTTAGACCTGTAATCACGCTCTTTAGGAGGGAAGCCGCCATTCGGGCATCCGGACGGCCCTCTTCCCCCACCCCGCCGTCGCGGGGCGGACGATTCTGGTGCCTCGCTCGGGTAGGTGTTGCAAGAGACCGGCAGGAGCGCGCGAAGAGCCGGGCTGCTGCCGGGCGAACCCGAAGCAGAACCACTTTTGCCACACCTGCAACGTAATTAAAGTTCTCCCGGGAGCAGCCCTCTTCCCCCTCACCCCTGCGGGTCACGTGGGAGCGGGGCGAGGAGTCACGAGAGGTGGGCGTTCTAGAGAGCAGGAGGCCTCGGGCGGGCCAAAAGGGCGTTTCTTCAAGGCCTGCGAGATGCCCTCCGGGAAGCCCGGCCGAAGGGAGGCGCGAGTGAACGCTGTGGTACAGCTGCACCGCGCGCTTCCTCCACGCTCTCTTCCCGCCAACTCCGCCCGTCCAGTGCCAAAAGTTGCGGCACACAACCAAGGGGAAATCGCCGCCGCCACCGTGGTGCCACCGCCGGCGAGGCAAGGGCGTTCGACGCTCCTCCAGCGCGCCTGTGATTGGAAACCCGAGTGGCTTTTCATCGGGCGCCTGTCGGAGAAGAAGCGCAACTTCTCGGAGGTTGCTCGCGCGGAGATGCGCGGCTTTCTCTTTTCTTCCAGCGCTTCTCCGCGGCGGTGAGGAGAAGTAGCTGGGCAGCGGGCGATTCAGAAGAACGGGAAATTGCGTTCTTGCGGAAGCGGTTTATATCAAGAGTGTGCGGGCTCAACCCCACGAAACTTACGTCCCTCAACTCCGTCTTTCCCTCGTTAGTTGCTGCGTATCTTTGCCCACGTCCCCTTACTTGAGGGTGTCTGGTCCGTGCTGGCCGAGAATAGTAGCAAATGGCTAAGAGTGCAGGTCCGAATGCTTCCAAACTTTCGCGTCGTAAAACTTTCGAAAACGTTGCATGGGCAAATATATTAAGCACGTTTCCCTACCAAAGCATTACCAACCTGTATTAATTACCCATTGGCATTACCTATTGCGAATGTAGTAAACTAAGACAAGCTGTAGGACAAATGCGCCAGTGAGATGGAAGCAACATTTCAGCCATCAAAGTTTCTTCTGCCAGTCTGTCATTTTCTTAATATTGAGATATTTGCCTAAATTCAAGAGGCCAAGCAACTACTCGACCTCTTGCTATTTTCTGTGGGTGCGAATGTGCGTAACTTCAATTAACTTGAAGCAAGTCTTGCTATAGCTGTAGGTTTTCTGTGTTCAAATTTGAACCAGGATAGAGTGGCTCTTGTGAATCTAGTCTCTGTGTTACTGTATGTGAAAGAGGCCAAGGCTACTGTAACCAAAAACTTAAGTAAGACCCATCTCTAAACAGATTTGTTAAAGAAAATCTTCTGAAGTGGCACTTCTACAATTGGTTAATGTGAGGGGGAAAGAAATCTCAAATGGCTATTTTACTTGCTTTAGAGCAAACTGGAATTAAATTTAAGTTTTTCTGAATCCAGTTGAAATTACTTCCAATAAACATATGGATGTATTCTTATGACCACGTGTACTCAAATAGCAATTTGGTTGGTTTTCACTTCAGGATGTCCAGAGGTCCCAGAAAAATCGGTACATAAACCATGCTTGGCTAAGTTCTTGCACTAACACAATCACTACTTGGGATTGAAAAGCAAAATAGTTTATATCTACCCATGCATATTTCAGAGGGATATAGGCATTCTAACATGAAAATATAAAATTAATGTCTCCAAAATAAAGTGAAATAAGGACCTAAATCCAATGGCTACATTTTAAAAGGAAGAATCTATTTAAGATCTTAGATCAAAATATTTTTAAAAAAGTTAAAATATTAATTTAAGAATGCAAACCTCGGGCTGACTATGCTACTGATAAATTACAGATTTTCTTTCACAGCTTCCTTTAATTTTCTCTTTTTCAAAGTGAACATGTTTTTCTCATTTTCATGTCAATATTTTCAGTTTGTTTTTTTGTCCAGTTGCTTGGCTTGTGCTCTATGTCTATGACAATGTCCAATTCTGATTAGGCAGGAATCAAGATGGTTGTGTGCCAAATCTGTGGTGAACAAACCAATCCAGTTTGGTAAGGATGTGAGGCTAACATCATGATGAAACTGACTTTTCTTAAGAGTAAATTGTTTCCTAGATTTAAAAGAAAATATTATTTTATGTGGCATGTTCCTTAAAAGTCATTATTGACTCAGCATTCCCCATGGTCCCAGTTTGTCAGATGAAAATTATTTATACCCCCCTACATTTAGATTTTGGAAGTTGGTTCCCTTGAACTCAGTGGGGCTGTGCAGTGAATAGAAAGGTATTTGTTATGGGTCAAGGGAGTTGAGATGTCTCTCCTCACCTTTCCAAAGAGGTGAAGTTTCCACTTCTACTAGATGCGTCCACTGTACCAGTTCAGATTCACCAACATTTGCATTGCTGAAGCCATCCCTCTACTTCAGACCTCAAGTGCACTGCTCTCAGAGTAAACTCATTTAAGGATTCAAAGAAAGGATGTACCAAACCGCAACTGTGAGTGCATGGTGTTCACCTTCAGGGCATAAGAGGCTGAGCATCATGTGGCAAGACACTACAATAACAATAATAGCCATGTTGAAATGTCCACTTAGACTAATTTCAGTGGAAGAAGTACACCGCCATCCAGAACAAGCTATGGACTCCTGTCAGGTATAGAAGGAACCTGAAAACCTTCAATTTAATGAGCTTTCAAGGATCCTCTATCTAATTGAGAAGGGAGCATTGCTGAATCCCGGCATACTGGTTATACTGCAGAATCATCAGCTTCCTGCCTCTCCCATAATTGGAGGTCACACTGATTTGCCAGGCCTTGTGCTCCTCTCCAGCTGCCTTCCTTTTTTTTTTTTTTTTTGGCCACTCTCCCATATACATTTTTTTCTACTAGGATGTGGGGTGACGTCACTCCACCATTTGCCTGGCTACTGTGGCAGGAGTGAGCAGGCAGTCATGCGTTTCCTTGCTTGTCCGGCAAAAAAAGCTTAATGCTGGCGATTTATCTAGATGGGAAGAAGAATCTCAGCTGCCTAAGAATGTCCATGCAACCTTTGGCAAGTTGACTACTGGCTGCAACCCTAGGAAGAAGTGGAAAGCCAGTGACAAAAGTGTAACCCTCTCCGGGTCTATGCAACAGAAAGTCCTGTGTTGAGCCTTATTCTCCCGGACGAAAATCGTTATAAAGACTAAGGCTCACTGCGGGCGAAAATAATAAGCGATTAGGCTAAAGTGTACGAAGTCAGCCCTGTGGCTAGTTGCCAATTCATTGGGCTCTAGAAACCCGGCAGTTGGATAGAACGAATTACGTCGTGCCAACGTTTACCGTTTTCCGATCGTAAGAGTGTCAACAGATGATCAAAAGAAAGCGCATATACGAAATACGTTCGGTTTCTAATTTGAATGGACGTTGCCAGCAGCAGAGTTCGGAACGATCACGCCATCTGAAATACCTTTCCGATTAGTACCCAGGGTTCCCCTTGCTAGTCCTATTGAGCCGCTTTCAGAGCGTTTACTTTGCAATCCTTCCTTCTCCAAATGCTAGGGACTGAATCCGAAATTTTTCTCGTGTAAAACAGGGCTTCCCCCCTTTAAGGCATTTTGCTTGAAATCGAAAAGGTTGTGGGTAAGAAAGGACTCCGGAAGGTTGACGCCTTTAGGTTGTCAGGAGACGTCTGACCCCGGTTTACAAACTGATCCGGAAAATAAGCAGAGAGAGCGCAGTAGGTATGTTATCCCGAAAGAGTCTTCAGGATTACTCGCTGGTTACTAGGAATTACTGAAAAGCCGCCACAGAAGTTAGAAAGGTTGCGCTTGGGTAAGTACCGTAGGGCTAAGGTTAGCGCTAAAGTGATCCAGCGGAATCCTCAGAAGAAAGTCCCTCGGAATATGGATTAGGATTGCGCCTTGGTGTGTTGCGCTCAGGATTGTTGAAATTGCTTTTTCCTTCAGGGAAGAAAAACCCTTTGCGCCTGAAGCAATGAGCCCGTAAAAGCGTTGAACTGTGGTACCCTCCGAAACCCCATGAGTCAATACCAGGGGACTCATTGGTTGTGAGAAGAGAGCTCCAGGCGAGAGATTTTACACCGCAACGATTTCGTGGGAGTTGCGTGGGACACGGATTTTTTAAAAAACTTCTTCCAATTCCGGATTGGGAGAAATGTTATTGTTCACCTGTGAAATACCCATTTTGGAACAGTGGCTCCAAATGTAAGCGTCGCGGATGTTCCAAGGAGGGCTTCTGTATCTCCGACCCACTTAAGTAGGGAAGATGGCAAAGGGCGCCTAAGGCCCTGGCCGCAGCAACTTGGGAGAGCCGTTCTGCGCACTGCGCCCTCTGTAGGAGCGCCGTGGAACACAAGCGACGAGGCGGTGTCCTGTTGATCCTGCGGAATTGTTCCCTCTTTCAGGAGCTCTTTTCGAATATGTGGAAGAAGTCACGTCCCATCTATAGTTCTTCCATTTAACAAAAAGACTTGAGCAACACTGGTTTAGGTACAGTGGTATAACTTTCCACTTTGCCATCTATCAAAGGACCACATACTTTTATTTCATCTAGCTTGGTCATATAGATGTGTTGGGTTTTTATAATTTATTTAAACTTTTTTATTGTTTGATAATGGTGATTTCATTGTCTCTCCTTAAAAATCTTGCATATGGGCATGTCTCCATGCATGTATTGTAGGATAGCAAGATAAAGATAAATAAAGCAGTTTTCAATTCAGAACTATACATTTGGAATGATACTTCAGTAATATGAAATACGTTCAAATAATGCTTTTGATGAAACATAAATTCAGTCTCTGGAAAACTCAATCCATAACCCACATATGCAACTGAAGCTAGAGGACTGGAGTTCCCAAACAGCATAATTAACCATTTCATTTCATTAATGTATCATTTAATGGAATAATTCCAACCTGTAAACCAAAGGCTGCAATTCAGGAGCCTCCATTTGGAGTTAAAAAGCGTAAAACCTAAATGTGTGAGCAATTGCCCCCTCCCCCGCTGAACAGTTATGGTTATAATGAGATAGGTATATACCACTAGGTAAGAAGTTAATTTGGATGCTAGACACATTGAAAAAGCAAATATGTTTGTCTCAAGTAAATATAAACATCAGAAAATCAAAATGAAATTATCTTACTCTTTGGAGAGAAAGGAAATGAAAGAATAATTTATGCCAGGGGTCTCCAACTTGGCAACTTGAAGCCTGGCGGACTTCAACTCCCCAGCAAAGCTGGCTGGGGAATTATGTGAGTTGAAGTCCTCCAGACTTAAAGTTGCCAAGGTTGGAGACCCCTGATTTATGTAAGTTAATACAAAACTATGCACTCTAGCTGTCTACGCAGTCACTAGAGTATATGTCTTAATAATGGGCTGCAGGGAAAAACAACTGTTTCTTTCCTTGTTTTTGAAGTGTTTATTGTAAAAGTGTCCAGGAGCATTACTCTAATTAAAGGGTCGGTCAACATTTTTATAATAAACAGATTTTTAAAGGTGTGTTTTGTTTTGTTTTTTACACTTCAATATTTCCGAATTGTCTGTGGAGATTTCACTTCAGGCAGATGGTACAGAACGTAGAGAAATTCTTTTATGCTTATCAAAGCAGAATATATTTTCAATCAGACCTGCAGCCCAGTTTAGCTAGTTTATTTCAATTGTGATCATGTGTCCTATTTAAGCTCATCATCTTAAATTGGGCATTAGACTTTGTAAGAAGGAACATATTATATAGTCAGTTTGAGAAATATTCAATGCCTCTACAATATAACTTCTGCAGAAATAATACTTGGAGAGCAATTTGATTTCAATTTGAAAATGGAGTAGTTAGAAACATGAACTGAAGGAGTGGTGATTTCTTGGTATTTTTTCTCTGGATAAAAAGAATAACAAATGAATTAGATTTTTTTAGAATGTAACTTATACTAGAAATTAAGTCCAGCACAATTTTTTTGGTTAAACAGCTTCTGGTCAGCTTCTTGTCCCGTATACATTTTTGATGAAACTATTATCTCTAGAATTTAACTTTGAGAAATAAGCAGGGACATGGCACGTTCAATATTATAATTTGTCAGTAGTTATGACTCTTAATGATTCCTCGGTTCAGCAGAGCTTTGTTTTCTTAAATAATCAGAAGTGAATATTTAGTTTCCCTTCAAATAGCCATGGCTACACATTTGTTCTCCAAAGAAAGAGTTTAATTTAATTTGTCCATTTCAGGTGTATGATGGACTGCAGTTGGAATTTTATGGAATTTAATTGAATAGCATTCTACATTAATCGGTTAATCGGCAGATTTGAAGTTTTAAAAAAACTTAGTTATAAATTGAATATTCCCAGTTTAGAAGTATAAGTAGAATAACTACAGTTCAGTTGTTATTATGTGCTGCATTTAAAAACTGAACTTAGTTGATTTCCTGATATTAAAAATGAAAATAAGCACTAGTTTATAGCTAAATCTATTTAGTAATATTATTGATATTCTTGTGTAACCTTATTAATTGTTCAATTGTTCATGTATTTACATAATAGAATTGTATATCCAATTATTGTGCATTCATCCCCAAGAATATAACCATTTTCTAAGGATTTTCATACTTTGTTAGCACTATGCGCACTTTAATTCTTATAAATAACTTTCAGTTAATCTTTTATTTATTTATCCAGTTTCCATGTTGGGAAGAATAGGGCAAGGAGCTACAGAATGCAGGAGGTGTGTGAGCCACAGGCAGATGTACAGAGTGCTGATAGGTGCATGGCTGCCACTGAGTGTATGTAGGTGCCGTGGGGATACACAGGTGCTACAGGCAGGCACTATGGAGCATAGGGGTGTGTGTGTGTACTTCAGGCAGGTTCTGCAGTCAGGCAATAGGGAGCACTGGTGGGTTTGTGGGTACTATGACCAGACACTATGGAGCACTGGCAGGTGCACTTGTGGCACAGAAGAGTTGCAGTGAATGCCATGGTTGAGTAGGTAGGTGCCACGGGCAGCAGTCTTTGAAACATGAGCAGGCAGATAATTGGTGGAGAAATTGGAGTGACTTATGACTTCCTGCTGGCATCCTCATGTATTTCACATGTGGGAAGCTAACACAGAGTGTGAGAAATTGTGATCATATGATAGTGACTTGCTGCAATGTCATAGTTGCCAATCAGGCACTGAGTGCTGAGGTCACAATCACATGACCGTGGGGATGCTGCAATGATTGGAATCCAAGGACCTATCATGCTGCCATAAGTTTGAACATTGCTGAATGAGTAGTCTTAACAAATACTGCCTGTATTTGTTTACCAAATTATCTAAGATATCTGTTTATTGCTTTGTTACTTTTCTATCACTCTTTGCTTCTTTTTTAAAAAATATCCATATTTTCCATTTTAGATGGCCACTTCCCTTGAAACTCTGCACTTTTTCCTCAGTTACTTTCAAATTCAACATGAGTCACAGAGGATGTCAGAGAGTTTAAAAAGGGGAAATAATGTATTACTTCTATTTGCAGGGTGGAATCTCCTCTGCTTGGGGATTTAATGCCCTTCTAAAAATTAAATTAGTCTAAAGTAGTTTTTGAAGACAAAAACACCTAGAGCTGCATAAATAGTTTTGCAATTCAGGAATAAAGTGGCATTTTAATGATAGAGTTAAAATATTGTTGAATATGAACTGACTGCTGGTTAAATTGCTCAAGTTTTGAAGAATCAAATATTTTATTATTAGATTCTTTCCAAGACTATCAAGTCTGGAAACATTTTTGTGGAAACCATTTGCAAAATTAATGTTATTTAGCATGCATATTTTTTTCTGAAGCATGTCTTTATAGAAATGTATTCTATGAATTAAATTGGGTTTGCTTTAAGAGAATTTTGCTAACTTTAGAAATAATCGAGGGCATTTTGGGTGGTTTTGTTTTCTTTATGTTGGGATTTTGTCCTTTTATCAGAAAAGAAAAGCCCACTTTGTCCCAACAGTGCTTTTTCAAAAGGCAACTGGATTTTCTTTGTTTTTCCTTGATACGTTTTGCCTCTCGTCCAAGAAACTTCTTCAGTTAATTGAAGAAGCTTAGACACAAAGCTCACTTTCCATTAAATTTCTAACTTTTAATTTCTAACTTTTAAAACAAATTATCTATAGTAATGTGTTCAAACCTCTGGATTATAAGAATCTCTGATTTTATGATTTGGATTTTACAATATTTATATTTTTATCCAACACTATTCCCTCCTTTACCTAGCTTCCTGACTAATATCCTCTTATAATAATTCATCAAGGCGCCACCAATTTTATCTAGCAGTTTCCCTAGCTTTACAATTACAGTACAATATTATATTTGCACATGTAGGAGCTGCCATCTTTAAACTGATGAGATTAGTTAGAAGTGTTTGAAATCCAACACATAGTTGTCCTGGACTAGGTGTTATGAACTGAAGAACACTAAAGATCTCTGAAGGATCTTTGTATCCTATATTAGGATATATAATCCGAGATGTTTTGAGAGACTGTTTCTTTGGATAAAGTTATCCATTTTTGTGGGGAGGGACCAATTCATGCTATATCTAGAACAGGGGTGTCAAAGTCATGTCGCCACGGTGTCGTCACATGATGTATCACTTTTTTCCTCTTCGCTAAACCAGGCATGGGCATGGCCAGCGCATGGCGCATTTGGCCTGTGGGCCATGAATTTGACACCCCTGATCTAGAAGTATTAAGATCTCTCTCTCTTTCTCTCTCTCTGTTATGTTAAGGAGCAGTTGAAAGCATCTTTTGCACTCACCCCCTTATGAAAAGAACTTCCAGTAAGCATCTCCTTTTTATTGTTACTTTCCATGTGCTAGTACAACTGAGATGTTTGGTGTTCAGCCCTTGAAATTTAAGAGAAGAAACTTGGAGCCAATTAATATTGTCCTTAGCTAATTATCAGATAAATATGCATACAAAAATGGGTGCATCCTTTAAAACACCAAACAACATATTCATCTGTTCTAAGAAGGTCAGTACTGGATTATTAAACTAAACTCTACCCCCCCTCCCAATTTTTTTCTTGAAAGATATTAAGCAAAAATGAATCTAAAGTAATACTTGGCAAATATTTATATTGTTAATAGAATAATCTTCCTAGGTTGTCAATGTATCACGAACACATTTGAGAAGTGCAGCATCCTTGTATATTTTAGGGTGGAAATTTTTTTTCTTTAATAATAATAATAATAATAATAATAATAATAATAATAATAATAATAATAATAATAATAATAATAATAATAATAATAATAATAATCTTCCTCCTCCTCCTCCTCCTTTCTTCTTCTTCCAAGACATCCAACTAAATGAACTGTGTATATTAGCTGCAGAAGAAAAAAGACATTTAGTTCTGGGCCAGATTTTATAGAAAATGAACAAATAAATAGGCAACTAATTATAATTAATTCCTTGCAATAGATATACCAGAATAGTGCCAGGTTGCTGTGTCATATTTCTAACTTGATCACTTGTATTTCATTTAAATATTTCTAATGCCTTCAAATAATTACAATGCATTGGAAATTTAAAAGTTGGAGAATATGCAGCAGTGGCAAAACTTAACAGAATGCAGATAGTCCTCAATTAAAGACCACAACTGGAAGTGGCAACTTCATTGCTAAGCAACAAGGTTATTAAATGAAATATATGAATGGCTCCTACTTACATCAGTTTTTCTGTGGTCTTTAAGCAAATCACCCGCAGAAGTTAAGCACAACATCATGGGACCACAACTTACAACTTATTGGCAGTTTCTCCATTGATTTGCTTGTCGGAAGCTGGTGGTAAAGCTCACAAATGGCGCTTATATGGCCACTGTGACTGTTGTAAATGTGACTGTTGTAAATGTGCTTCAGTTGCGAAGTGGGATGCTGATGGTTGCAAATTCAAGGACTGGTTGTAAGCCTACTTTTTCAGCACTGTTGTAAGTTTAATGGTTGCTAAACAGGTCGATAGTTAACTGAGGATTGCATAATATAAGTTTTAACAAAATTTAAAGAAGAATGGTTACCACTCATACAATACATCACACAGCATGGTAAATATAAACTCTTACAGTATCACTTTAAGGAGGCCTGGATGCTTACAAATATCACAAATTAGCAAATGCATAAAAAGAGGGGAATCAGAAATAGTTTGTTTTTATTATGTCTAGGTAATCTACGGATAGATTCAGATTGTGGAAATGTAATAATTCAGGTGCCAATCAAGGGATCAAGTCCCAACCAAGGACCTAATAATGATTAAAGCAGCATAGAATTATTATTATCATGTGTCGCAGCCAGCCAGATGTTTAGACTGGATTTGGCACTTTTATCCACCCTTCGAGTTTTTCCCAAGGGCCTGAGATAGGCAAATGTGTTATTTGACGGCATTAAAGGTATTGTTGCAAAATGTAAGCTGTTCCAACTAAAGCTGCCTTTTGACTGATGATTTTGTCAGTTTTCTCCAGATGCTTTTGGGTACCTGTTACTACTTAGTACTACTTTTGAATTCTTTTGCCACAGTCATTCAATTTCTATTTGTAGGTCTTTGTGTTTTGTTATCTTCTCCAGTACTTTCTCTTCTCTTCTGCTGTCTCCATGTCCATTATTACCCTGACTTCTTTGTCTTTCTTATTGACTGTTGTGGGTTGTTGTGGCAGGTGCTTTATCTGATTGACTTCTAAAGTGTTAGAGTACTTTCATTTCTTCATTTTCTATTGCTTTGTCTGTTTTGTGGTTCTACCAGTTCTTGCTTGCAGGCAAATGGTATTTTTTGCAGATATTCCAGTGCATGGTGTTGCAATTTTGTTCATGCCATTATTTGTAGTCAGTCTGTGCAATCTTCTTCCAGAAGCTTATTATTATCCTTCCCCCCCCTACTTTTCAGGTATTTTAATTTTTAAGTAACACATGTAACCAGCTCAGAAAATGACATAGGACAATATCACAATATTTTTCAGCATTGATTTCAACAAATATTAAATCTGAGTGTACTTAGATTCTGCAGTGAGTCAAGATATATAGGTCTGTAAGAAAAAATCAGTGGATGTTTTACAGATTGTATCTTGGAATTACTTGGGAAGCAGTTTGAAAAAGTTTTATAGCAAAGATAGGAAATCACAGTTCTTAAATTTCAAAAGCTGTCTGAAAGTGATTATTCCACACCTTTGAGAGGAATAATGTATCCCTTCCCATGGATGAGAAAGTGGGAATGAAAAAAAAAACCCTGTTCTTTTGGATCGGGTTGAAATACTGTGAACTGTGGTTATGCTAATTGGTGTTTAAGTTATATGTTAAAAATGACTAGTATTAATTATAAGAAGATACCTTATGCATGTTTCCTTTAAGCTATATGATAGGAAGACACAGAGCAGAATTTAATGAGTAATCTGTCTTTTGTGGAAACTCACAGTCTGTGAACCTGTGGAGATGTAGTCACTGTGGAGGATGGTGTACTAATTGTGGTGCTTGTTGTTACCATGATTATGGTTGCATTTCTTAATCCTGGTGACTGTGCTCTTAGTCACTTATAATTTTTTCACTTATAATCTGTACCGATCTACTTTATGACCTCTTAATATGCTTTTGGCATGCTATATGAATAATCTCGGGTCGCTTGATTATTTTATCTAGTATATCTATTATATAATAAAATTAGGTTCAGATTGGATTTGTGTTGTGTTCTATTTACAACTTAAACTGACTTTTATATCTTCATCATGCTGTTTACTTTTGGCTAGAAAATGTCACAAAAGATGCAGAAAGGTGAAAGAGATTTTATTATTTTGCAGTATTGAGATCACATTCTGTTGTGTATGTTTTAATGGACTGATGTGGTCTATTCTTCTGAAAAACGGCTTTATTTAAGGTCATTGGCCTAATTCATTTTAGACCATAAATACTACTTTCTGCAGGAATTTAAATAACACATAGTTTTGTCCTAGGTAATTTTCTAATGAGTATACACATTTACTTTCACATACATGGTTTTAATATACTATTTTACATATTCTGAGAAGTTGATTCTTCGTATGTTGATTCTTTTTGGTCGGAGAAATAGACTACATAGTTTGTTTCTGTAACTGATACTGTGTTTACTTTGTTCTATAAAACAAAAACTTACAGCCTAGAAAAATACTACCAGAAGTGGAAAACAGCACATCAAATGAGAATGCAGCAATGTAAGGAAGGGTTTTTTTTTTTTTTTTTGTGGAGAAGGGAGATAGATCAGGAATCCTTGTACTTTTTAGCTGAACTTTAACTCAGAAGTCTAAAAAAGATTTGAGCATTATGCAGAGGAAAATGCAGTCCATATAGAATTTACAGTTGCAATCAAAGGTATTAATCAGAAGAGAATGATCATTTGTGAATAATTATAGGTAGATGAATTATTATGACTTGCCTTGTTACTGGTCATGTAAAGAGAGTTGGAACTATTCTGCAGCCAGTTTATTACCTGGAAGAAAGCTGTATAGATCTAGTACAACAGCAAAGTAATAATTCCGGACAAAAAAAACTGATCTCTGAATAACTACATTTGTTCTTGAATGTTGGTCTTTTACAAATATGTAATTTGGTAAGCAAAAGATAGAACTAGATCGAGCTTTCTGTGAGCAAAATCAAGTGGTTTAGAATACAAAAATTAAACGAATACAAACTCCAACCCTATTTCTTGCATTCCTACATATGTATCACACTTCTAGGACCAGTTTGGCTAAATTCCTTTCCTCCTACCCAGATTCATTCGATGATCCATCTTAACGGACCAGTAAAACCTCTGCAGATGTATCAATTAGAGGAAATGACTAATGGCTTCCACTGGCAATGAAATACTTTTTCAGATGCCT
>NC_142009.1:153925211-154040211 GCF_049901735.1 Notechis scutatus | reverse complement strand
CAAACTCCAACTGCAATTGATTGCATGATAATTACATGCAATTGATTGCATGATAATTACATGCAATGAGTTTAAAAGGAACTTTCTTCTGTTACTGAAGAAAGTTCTAAATCTACAATGCCCATACATTAAAAAAAATAATTTTATGTTCTTGTTTCATTCAAACATTGGACAACCAATGATTTAGCTGTTTAAAAATTTGGAAAGATTTGCTACAATAGCAAAGTTTTATGTTCAATAAAAATAGGTTTTAAATTGAGATAGTCTTCTATTTTTTGTCCAAATGCAAGTCTACATCTGTTCAGGCCATATATCTTTATATGGAATTTTAAGTATTTATTTTTTATTTATTTTTTAAAAAAATATGCTGACTTAATCACAAGTGAAACCTAGTAAAAACTGGGCCCCAGAATGGGCAAATTGTTGAAGAGTTGAAGCAGAAACGGGTAACCCCCTGACCTCTGACTTTGCTGGAAAATGATATGCAACATAAAGTTAAAGGGCCTATTTTTTTCTTTTAAGTATTTCTTCATATATGTGTTGCTGCAAAATTGGCACATTTTTCAAATTCATCCCAATTGTAACATTAAATTTCTTGTTGCATAATTTATCTTTATGAAGTGAACTCTTCTTTAAGAGTGCAGTACAAAATCTCTGTGCTTACTTTTGCTGCTAAAAATACTTAAATGATTTAATGTGTGAATAATACTGCTTTTAGTGAGGCCTTTCAAAGTATCAATATAAAAGAAAAATCCATGTGTAACCCTTTCTGCACATTTGATACCCACTTGCTTGAATTGGTTTTATGCAGATGCCCTAATGCATGCTGCAGCTCCAGCAACTTTTTTATTATCATTTTAGTTTTT
Organism: Notechis scutatus; assembly: GCF_049901735.1. Classification (NCBI taxonomy): domain Eukaryota; kingdom Metazoa; phylum Chordata; class Lepidosauria; order Squamata; family Elapidae; genus Notechis; species Notechis scutatus. Next base: position 154,039,345 of record NC_142009.1, on the reverse strand, counting down.
CTTATTAGTGTTTCATTTCCTACTGTCATGTTCAACTGAATAGGGTTGCCATTAACGGTTGAAGTTTCTTGAATCTAACTTGATCAAGAAGATCAATATGGATCATTGGAGTACCCATAAAAAGAACCCCTAGATCTAAACTGAATTTATTTTCTTTTTAAAATCTTTTTAAAATGCTGATTGCATTTGTACAAATAAATCAGTTTAATTTGAAAAACTTCCTTCCTTGAGTAACTTTCCTGACTGAAGCTTCATTCCATTTATCACTAGTAACAGTCAATATAATAGGTGTGCATGCTCCAGTGTTTTTAATGGAGAAAAGATGAAGATAACTCTTGTGGTCCCAGTTAAGGCAAAGGATGCATTGGATTTTTATATTCACTCACTCACTCACTCTAAATGCCCCTTTATTATATTTGCATTCATATCCTGCCATTTGGCTTGGAGTGCAAGGAGAAATATAGAAAAATACCCCTGTAGCAACAATTCTGTGATGTAGGCTGGGCTGAAAGAAGATTATTGACAAAGGTTTTGCTGTACTCAGAATGATGTATAGTGATACTTCTAATTATATTGTACATTGGATAATACTGTGCACACCCACTTCTTTATTTTCTTGGCTATTTCTGGTATCTTAATAAGGTACTCCATGACTAGGTGCATGCTACAAAGAGCAAGATGTAATGAGTTACAGAATCAGAGTCAGAATCTCTGCAGAATCCTTGTTAAAGAAGTCTAGCTTTCCAAAGCAAGTCTGAATATTCTCTAGTATTTAAAAATAAAAATGAGAATATTATTTAAAAAAACTAACACAGTTGGGTAAGCTTAATTGTGCTGATTGGCGCTATGGTAGAATACCATGTAGGAAGCCAACTTTATGGAAGGGGACTTTGCGGCAAAAGATCTGATAGAGTGATTGGGGAGTAATCTGCATTCTTCTTCTTTTTTTTACTGTATGGTGGAGCAGAGCTCCATTATTTGCCTTGTCACTATGGAGAAAGAAAGATTTTCCTTCATGCATAAATTACATTGGTTGGTTTTAGAGAAAAATGTTTGGCATTTTGTAACCTTGACTTTTAATAAGCTGGATGATGATGATGATGATGATGATGATGATGATGATGATGATGATGATGATGATGATGAAAGAAATAATATGCAATTTTAGAAATCTGGTTTGGATCCAGAAGGGGACTTTTTGGAATAGAATTGAGTTATGGCATAAAGAGGAAAGGAAAGGAGGGGATATATGATCACATAAACATCCACCTTCGGATTTACAATTTCTCCTCAAAGGCCTTTTAAAAAAAACATTTTTACCCAACTAGTGTTAAAAAAAACAACTCAAAAAGGAGAACAGGCCTTGGAAGAGACGAATCTCTTTAAATCTTCTCCTATCCTTTCAGATCTTTGTTCTTGTATTCAGGAACCTTGTTTTGTATTCAAGAATGAACTTCACAAGTCACAAAGGAACATAATCTGTGATGGCATCAGGGTTTAAATCCAGGGTAAATGCTCCACAAGGGTTTCAAGGCCAAAACAGTCCAGAGACTCTCTTCCTCATATAATTCCTCAAAGCCAAAACACATGGACCAATAGCCAAACTGTTGTGAGCGCTCTACTTAAGGTTGCAATTCTTTACATATTGAGCATCAGGAAATCTATTTTCACTTGAGAAGTATTGCTTTTGAAGGGATAGTCACCCCAATTACTTTTTAGAGTTCAATCCAAAGAAACCTGACACAGTCAGAGGGGAGCTCCTGATTTGGCTTAGTTGCTGTTTTAGGTCTGTCCTTATGTAGGGGAAATTTTAGAATGAATGAGTAAGAATACTGTTTTTCCTTGCTTTGCTTCTTTCACCTACTTGAAAGTTTTCAAGGAATTTCAGCTTGTTTGTTTTGCTTCTTGGTTTCAAATACAGTTGAGTAAAAGTTCTCATGGCTTAAATATATAGCTTAAATAAATCCCTGTGTTTAATTGGATCAAATTCTTATTTGGGCATTGAAATTATTTCCTATTTATTTATATTCTATATATTTATATAATATTGTAAGACACTCAAAGTCGTTTTCAAACGAGATGGGCAGCAAATAAATTTAATAAATAAATATTCTAAAGCCTAGGCTTTCTATGTGTAATACCTAAACCCCTTCCCGTCCCTCCCCAGTTGGGCTACTAGTGTCCATGACTCAGACCTTGATATGCAACATTGTTCTTTAAAACAAAAGGAAAGGAATGTGTTTTTTTAAGAGAAAAAGCATCAGCACTGGCAGTGTTTTCTTGGCTTTTGTAGAAGTGTTCAGGCAACCTATCGGCAAAAGGCAATTTCATTTATTGTTGAAGAGAATTTCAAGGCAGTTGTTTGGAGGTTGCAAAGCTAGCAGACAGAGCTAGATGAACTGGGAAGGGAGGGGCACACATTATGTTCCAGATGACTGAGCAACGATTTATACATCAGCTCGCCTTTTTACATGAAGAAGAAAAGTAATAACAGCACAGACTCAGACATCTGAAGCAGTCAGATATCTGATGACTAATGGGATAGGTGGGAAAGAGCTCTCTGATTGGATGTCTTAATGAGCACATTTTGCACAGAGTTTGGGCAGCAGTTCCCCTTGACCTTTGCCCTTTATTGACCGAACTGACACTTCATTTTTCACATACTTCCAATTATGGCACAGCTTAAGTGTTCTTTCACTCTTTTATAGTTTGCTCCTATATGGACAACTTGAGAGTGGTTGAGATATTTTCATTTGAGCAACGCCATGGCAGTTCACTATTTAGTATGTAATCTGAAACTGCCATCATTCTGTAATTTTCCCTAAATATTTTTCTTTTAAATTTTCAGGTAACATTTTAAAGTAAACATTCAAATACATAGATAAAGCTTGTATTTAAAGTCCCTCCTTGTTGCTCTCCTACTCTGTAAATTCAAGAGTTTGAATGATACGTTATTTGTTCCCACACATCTGTTTCTCAAGAGACTCCTGTAATGTGATGCCCTAAAATGCATTTTGACTTCCTACTCTTCAAAGAGAGCAAAACATAATTGTGGCTACAGTTGTCAAGTCCTTCGAGTACTTCAAAACAGCATTGTTGTTCACGTAATTACTTAATGTGTGAATGCAAATTAAAAGTATAGGTCTTTAAAATGATGGCTAAAAATAAGTTTTTGTTCAGTGTGTTCCTATGAGTAATATAGGAAGGACTTCCTTAAGTAGAGCTTAGTTTGTTAGAGAATATCAACTATAGCTAGGGAATAATGTAGGGAATATTCTATATAGTATAGAAGCCAAATCAAGCAGTTTGTATTGTAAGATAGAAAAAGTATGATTTCAAAGGAAAAGTTAAAACTCATGACTGCAATTTTCTGTTATCGCTTCTTCAAATTTGAACATGTTTCCCACCAAGCTAATAAAAATAGGAAACTAAACTAAAATATAAACAGTGATATACCAGTAAGTACCTGCACAAATTGATCTCTAGAGTTAAAGGTTGGATATCTCTTTAATAAAACTATTGCTTAATAGTTGGAATATTTGGAAAGATCAATAACCTGTATCCAGAGAACCTTTAGAAATAGCCATATTTATTTCAAAATGTATGATGTGTTACCTACTTTATTATGTAGCCCTCTGGCACTGTAATAGCATGCATATTTTTACTGTAGTATGGTAATAAAAAGATACGTAAAAGGCAGACAAAGGTACTGTCTTTTCAATAAGGTGACCTCTGTTACCAAGTAACTGCTTTACTTCTGAGCTTATTAAAAACTAAAAAAATGAGCTTTTCATACTTCATAGGCATTGATGTGAAAATGAGCTTTCCTGTGAGTAGTTTTCTTGATCATTTCTAGAACAATTGATTAGCCAAAGAGCTGCTGTCATTAGCTGACATTGACTGATAGCAATTTGTCACAAGCTCCGAAGGTCAGCCAGAGAGGGAGCTACAGCTTGTCTTTGACTGACCTTTCCTGATGCCATTATCATACTACTGGCTTGACTAGATGTGACCCTCAATTGAAAAAGACAAGGCATCCATCAGGAAGGGGTCATTGGCTTTCTGATTATGAATATGTTCTGTAATGCCAGTTGCTTCCAACTACCTTATTTTGGGACTAAACTTCTAAATAGAGTTCTGTCTTTAAAACATATCTTTGGGTCAAGATGAAAATTCAGCTCAGCCTAAGTTATCCAGAGATATCCTTCTAAAGAACAGGGAGTTCTGATATGTTAATTTCTTATTTCTCCTGTTTATGAAATCCCCCAGAAGTATTGGAGGGGGGTATGTTTTAGGAAGGAAACAATTTCATGAACTAACCATAATTTATTTTTGTACTTTAAGACACTTGGAAAAAATAAGTTTGATTGGTAACCTCATATTTCTCCCCAAATTTCATTTACATAAAAATTAATTGCTTTTTAAAATTAAGCTATAAAAGAGGGTTATTGTTTGTGAAACAGCAATTAAAATTGTATTTTTAACCCTATTAAAATCATTTATCACCGTTAATGTATAATTAATCAACTGCTACATTTCTTTGTGATTTTACACCCTAGATCCTTACATATTATGTATCTTATGCTGTATATTGTCATGTCTATTTGTTTAGAATTAAACTAAATATTCAACATTAATTATTTTAATGTGTGTTTTCAGTATCTTATTTGCCACAGGGATATCATTATTATTCACATTTAGAGATAAAATGCTTTTCTCATACTTCAGAATGGCTTATCTTAACCTTTTCAAATGTATAGTACTAAACACTCACTAATTTTGTTCCTCTATGTTCAATTATTCATTTCATTTGTTTGATTTGCACTCCACCATAACTGAACTGGAATCTCAATTGCTATGGATAGGATAGTCATAAACTAATTCATCTCCAATAAAATTTCACCTTTCTATTATCTCACATGGCTTTTCAGGATTGTTTTTTTCAAGTCACTCTTTACAAACTCTATACTATCTAAAAAGAAACAGTAAATATAGGCACGGTAGTCCTCAGTTAGTGATTGCCTCATACACTAGAACAACTGTTCACAGTTATGATGATATTGAAAAGTAACTGCAACCAATACCTGCATTTATGATCCTTGTAGGTCTGTAAAGCAAATGAAACCTGCACTCAGAACATAAGAATGGTTGCACTTTCACTTTGCTTAATGATTGAATTGCCACTCCCAGTTGCTAAATAAATGTAGTTGTTGTGATAGGAAAGACTCCGGTATAAGAAAAAAAGATCTGGATTAGATCAATCAGATGAATTACCTGTAGAGAAAAACTGATAATCAAAAGCCATAGATTGTTGTGGGGAGAAAAATAGTAATTCTGACTACACATATAGGTATTCTTCAGGCTCTCTCTGTAATTCATTCATGCATGCATACATAGGCGCATGCACGCACACACAGAGATAAATTTAGGATATTCCTTAAGTGTAGCCTACTTTCTGAATTAGGAAGTTGAGTGAACATTTGACTTTACTGACCTTGGACCTATTGCAAATTTCTTAAGAGTCGCCCATATAAAAGAGCACGTAGGAGGATAAAATGGGACAGAGCTGACTGAATACATACCCCTGAGCTATTTGGAGGAATAGTGGGATGTAAATACAACAAACAGTTTTTGCTGACATCCTGTCCCTCTTCTCCTTTCCCCTTCTTTTCCTTTTCTCTCAGGTATATAAGTAACTAAGGTGGATATGTGAAAAATGATTGTTAAATGCATTATGTCTTTTCTGATTTTTCAGGTGACTGGTTACATTTTTAAAAAAATCACTATGCCAATATTGATAAAATCTCACGGGGATCAGAATAAATTTCTAGAATTGAAAGCAAAGTAAACATTCCCTCTTCCCAACCTTGTAAACAGCAGGGGAAAAAAATGTTTCAATTATTTATGCATAAATCTCTCAGAAGTTAGTAGGACATTCAAATAACTAATTGGAGTAAGTTGCAATAACCTTCAACTTATTTATGTAGTCACCATTGAATACGGTATTGTGATCAACATTTTTTTAAAATGATGCATATTAATTGGAAACAATATTGATTCTTCAGATATTGATTGAATTGTCATTGTTCAGGTATTGAACTTTGACTCATACAAAAGGCCAGCAAGCATGGCCTGTGCTCATGGATCATGGAAATTATACCCCAGTAACATTGCTAAGTAAATGGAAGTTTGGGTTTGGAGTGGAAACATCAGTTTCTCTCTCTCTCTCTTTTAATGATTGCTGTAGCAACAATAAAATTTGATCTTTGTTCTTTATTTGAGAGCAGAAGATGATTTTCAGCCCTCATGAGTTTTCTTATATTCTTCTGACTTTGTACTATATTTTTGTTTTTTCATCAATCTGTATTTGTAAAACTGTGTTTGAAGTTATGGCTCTTGGTTCTGCTGCACAGTCCATGGACCTACGGTAATCCGAATGCCATTCAGAAAGTGCTCTAAATAAGATAGTAAGGTGTCTCCGTTTGACAGCCATTCTGTTTATTTCATTCAGAGTATAATTCAGAATATAAAACCTGCCCTCATTGCCAAATATTTACCAAATAAGCCAAACAGAATAAGCCTTGCTGAAGCCATTCCTGCATCAATACTAACCACTCTGGATGCCTTCCCCTGGTCACTTTGTGGTTGATTGAATTTTCAGTCCCGTTACAGCCGGTGGAATCGGGATCTGCTGTTCTTCCTCCAGCAAAATCTAATAAAGAAGATGTTGCTCTGAGTTTGTCTAGGCAGACATCCTGGTAAAGACAAAATAAGGTTTTCATTCTTTTATGGTTTGGTATGAGGAGATGTTACTATGAAGACTGTTCAGCTGTGTAGTTTTGTCTAGTGAACCTTCAGTAGGAAACCTCCTTCCACAAAGATTTTAGTCTTTCCCACAGAACACACATGAGGAATATTAATTGTTGGACTTAGCCTCTGACAGAGTGATCAGAAAACCTTTGGTTTTCAAAGATAGAGGTATCAGTGCTTCATGTTGATGATACTCTTAATTTCATTTTTTTTTTTTTTGGAAAAATACTTTATTAGTTTTACCTTTAAAAGAACAACACAACTACAAGTTATGTACAACAAAAAGACAAACAGGCCTTAGCATAGGCCAAGAGGGAGAGAGAGGAAAGCCTAAGAGAGGGGAAAGGGAAGAGTAAGGGAGGAGAAGGGTAGAGCAGGGAAAACAGTTAAAATAAAACCGTATTTTGTGACTGTCTGTAAGATCCTTTCTTCTTCAAAAGTATCATCGGCGGTGCTTTTCTTTATCTCTGCTTCGGAGGCCCTCGACCATAATTTTCCTAGAGGTGATCTATCTTTGGTTTAGCCAATTATACAAAGGATTTCAATTGTTGTAATAGGATGAGGATTCTTTATTTTTTAGTGCTTGGGTTAGTTTGTCCATTTCGGCGCATTGTAAAATTTTCTGAATAACCATATGTTCAGTGGGAATGGAAGGTAATTTCCAGCACTGGGCGAATGCCAGTCTGGCTGCGGTTAAGATATGAATTACAATATACTTCGATTTTTTGGGTATTTGTTTATCGAAAATTCCTAGAAGGAAGGACTCTGGTTTGTACTCTATTTGTTCCTTGGTTATTTCCTCTAGCCAGCGTCTAATTTTTTGCCAGTACTTCTGGGTTTCCTTGCACGACCACCACAAATGGAAGAAGGTACCTTCTATGCTTTGGCATTTCCAACAATTGGGGCTCGTGTTGGGTCTTAATTTCATTTTTAATGTGTGCCTGTGTTCCCCCTGTAAAAATGACAATAAAAGTTATCTATCTAATCCCCTTGAAAAGGAATTTCTCATCTTTAAGAGCTCATAACACAATTATCTTCTCTATTTCAGAAAGCCTTGGTATCTCAGTCCAGATATTATTGCTTCCCATCCTGGGAACACAAACCTTATTTGAACTGAACATAACATGGAACATGTCAGTTCCACATTCTTATATCCACTTGAAGCTATTTGGTTACCCAAATTGTAAAGTCCATTCTCTAAACACTGTTCTTTTTGAACTATCAAAGGATAATTGGCAAAAAGCCATCTCTAAGCTGTTTATGTTTAAAGTGTATTGAGAATATGTGTGAATTCAAGAGGAGGAATTAAATGGCTTTTTGGCATCTTAGAATACGTTTGGCCCAAACAACAGTCAGCATCTGTACATAGAAAGTGCAAGAAACATGGAGCTAAATGATGGCCACCTTCTCTCTCTGCATATTAAAGCATTTTGCTGGTTATCAGCAAATGATTAAGGAAAAAAAACCCCATCTCCTTGTGACAAGATTAAAAAGATAACTTCATACACTTAACAAAAATAGTGCAAGACTGCATAGAAAAGCAGCAGCTGCAATAGGAAATATGCCTGATTATGATCAACAGACTTGCCCCAGGATAACTGTTGAGCACAAAGGGAGACAATACTTTAGAGTCTAAAAATGGAAGTATACTGAAGATAGAATCAGGATGGTGCTGCATTGACAGTCATCCCAAGTGAATTAGCCTTTGTCCTAAGGTTTCCCTCACCCCTCAGTCATTATTCCCCAAATTTAGATACAGCCTGGGTCTCTCTACATTACAGGAACCCCTTCTATTCTTAAAATAACACCCCAATTAAAAGAAAATAATAATAATCTAGGTATTAGCTAATGGTGGTGCCTTTTATGTACTAATTCCCTTGTCATGTTCCATTTTACTTTTTTGTATGTGATAACCAGGGGTGGGATTCGGACCAGTTCTATAGAACCAGTTGTTTTGATTCTGCACAGTTTGGAGAACTGGTAAATTGTGCCCCTGGCTGGCCCTGCCCCTCTCTGCCCCTCCCCTCCCCGCCCAGTCAGTCCTTATTATGCATGTGCAACGCGCGCATGCCTGACATCGCTGACTGCATTTTCCCCCGCCCTATTTCTTTTTCCCCCTCCTTCCTGACAATCAGCTGTTCTGATAATCAGCTGTGCTGGTATCCCATTTGCTGTCTTATTGCTTTGCCCAGGAGGCTTCCCTGAGGCCCAGGAGGCCCAAAAACAGAGCGTGGGGGAGGTGCTGTGTGCCCCCCCCCCAGGCTCCATTTTTTTCCTTCCTGGGCCCAAGGGAAGCTTCCTGGGAGCAAAAATGCCTCCCAGGAGGCTTCCTGAGGCCCAGGAGGCCCAAAAATGGAGCATGGGGGGGTGCAAGGCCCCCTCCGGTTCCATTTTTTGCCTTCCCTGGGCCCCAGGGAAGCCTTCTGGAAGCAAAAATGCCACCCCCAAGGAGGCTTCCCTGAGGCGCAGGAGGCAAAAAAAATGGAGGGGAGGTTGCTGCAAAGAAAGAAGCCACACCCACCCAGTCACTTGGCCACAGCCACCTAGCCACGTCCATCTAGCCATGCTCACAGAACCGGTTGTTAAAAAAATTGAATCCCACCCTGTTGATAACATCAAACTTGAGAGTGATCACAATCTTTCCTATAGAATATGTGGCTGGATTTTACCTTTACTATCTTATGATTTCATTACGTATTGTCTTATTTTGCTATACTCTGGAACAAGTTCAAAAAATGTTGTAGAACAAGTGTTTCTTTAGTCCACAATCAGAGGTTTTAGCCCAGTATTTTTCCTGGTAAGGAAAAGTATAGTGTTGTTCATTAAATCTGAATCTGAGAGATTACCTTGCCACTGTGTCAAGTGTTTTCAAAATATGTATACCTCGTTGGTGAGAGTTAAGAGAAACAGATACTGAACATATTTTTGTTGCACATCTAGTTAGTACTTTGTTCTTTCAGTTCTGGTTTTGAAACCATTTTAGTTCCTTACGGAGTTTGGTTTTAAAATTGTCTTATTGATGGTAGTTCTGTCCAGCTTATATTTCTTCGAATGACTTATCCTATGTCCTTAACCTTCTTTATAAAAAAAACTCAATACGGAACACACATACATAACATTCTGACCCAAACTCACCATGCCTAAGGCAGGACTAGAACTCACAGTCTCCTAGTTTTTAGCCTGGTGCCTTAACCACTAAACTGAACTGGCTCACGCATAGAAGCAATGAAGAAGAACACTGCTTATTTGTGACTGATTCTTTCAATTTTAATCTGTATATTCACACAAGCCATTAATGTTTCATTCTACAAAGTCTGAATTCTTATACTACATATCCATGTTTTCTTGTGCTGCTACAGGAAAAAATCAGGACCATTCCGAGAAATATGCCAATGAGGGTCTGGTCCAGCTTCTCTCCTAAAGCTTTCTATAACTCTAGACAATTTTTTTCTAGAGTTATAGAAAGCTTTAGGAGAGAAGCTTTCTATAACTCTAGAAAAAAATGTCCTTAGTTTTGTGAAGGTGCATTACCTATAGTGCCACTTAAAGAACTAATTATCAGTAAAATGTACATTTATCTCTCAGTTTAATTTATGTGGAAAATAATTTAGGGATGAGATTAAATGAACCATATATGCTTTCTTATAACCCCTTGGTGTAAAAGGAGTAATATCAGTACGACTGCATAATAAACAATACACCCAGTAATTTGGGTGCAAGAGTAATACATAGTTGTAATACTCTGCTTCTTCACTGTAGTCAAAAAAGTTTGATTTGCTTCTGAATATTCAGCTTGTTTTATGTCAAACTCAAGGGTGATTTCACTGTATGGGTATATGTAGAAATTAATTAATGATGTCAATTACAGTTTGGTGGTGGTCTTTACAGTATGCTGGTCAGGCAACTGAGAGCAGATTTTAGTTACTGCTTCCTACTTTTGGGATCATAGGAGCAAGAATGGTTTGATTCTATATTCTTTTAGATTTGAGAGACAGTTCTGCCATACATTAATGTGCTCCAGTCATAGTGGTTGTAATAGAATTGTTTAATTGCTTGACAGCACTTCTCTTTCTCTTTTTCTGTGATAACTTTTGGATTACCTACTTTGCTGAGAGCATTTGACAATCTTCATGTTTATTGTCCAATTGAATGGTGGTAACAATTGCAGCTAAGATAAACAGAATGCAAGTACTTGTTGACCTTGGCTTTTTTTCCCACATAACATTGCAGCTGATGACTGGATTGCTGTTGTACTGATAAGGGTTATAAATGATTGTTTTAAGGAAAAAAAAATATTCCCAGCAGAAAATACCACATTGCTGTGGGAAACAGCAGCTGGTTGGTGTCCTATAATTTACATAGTTCACCTTCATTTAGGCTGTGGGAAAAAAAGAGAAGAGTTTCCTTTTTTATGACATTCATATCTTTTGCAAACATGGATTCCTGTCCCCTTCACAAACTTTCTGAGGAAATTATTTACAATCCAAAAATAAAATCAGGAAGAGGCCAGTCCTATTTTATGGTATTATATATCACAAATAAAACATTACTCTGTCTTCCTCTTTTTTAAGTATGGCAGGTGCCCAGATCTTGGGATTTATGAAGAAGTACAATATGTTCAAAACTGAAGAGACCGTAATAGGTGTACATGAGTGTAATTAAGATATTGGAGTAATAAAACTAGCAATTGGACTGCACTTAAGGCTTGCCTAAGTGCATAAGCTACTAGCAAATGCAAGCAAGAGAGCATTTGCAGAATTTGTCATTTTTCAGTGGGAAACAAGGCCAGGGGCTAGTGAGATCTGCCCTCTCTGTTATGAGTTGATTGGCTAAGGTTAACTTAGAGAAGATAAATAGTACACAGAGGCAGAGAGTTCTATGAATGAATCCTAGAATCCTATTGCATATGAATATCATTCAGATCCCATCCTAAATTTTTCCAGGGTAAAACTTGTGGGATCTTAATCTGGGAAGGTTTTCATTTAAAAAAACAAAACAAATCACACTAATGATAATATCTTACATCTTGAAACAGGAATGTTACCAATAAGGGAGAAAATTTGTAGCTCACGGTTGAAATGGGAGGGCGGGAGGTTCCTTGGTGCTCTCTGAGCCTGGTTGTTTTCTTGCAGACATTTCATTACCCAGACTAAGTAACATTATCAGCACTGATAATGTTTGGGTTTGGATAATGAAACATCTGCAAGAAAACAGTCAAACTCAGAGACCACCAGGGACCTTTCAGAGGAGTGCTATACCAAAAAATGTCTCTGTGAAGAAACGTCCTGAGTATAGTACATTTCTTTGTACATGTGAAGGCTAGAAGGTGCCAATTCTATGCTGAATTATAATATATAAAAAGTAATTAAAAACTGTAAGAGGGTGATTTCATAAATATATAACCATCAATATTCATTTTATGTTTATATTCCCTTGATCTGCCACCTTTTTTTTTTTTTTACTTAAACCTGGCATATTTATAAAAATCGGTTATTTTGTTCTAATCTCACTCAATGTAGCTTTGTTTAAGACTGGATTACATATTTTATCAGGATTTTATTTTATCAATTCAGTTTCTAGAACAGATGTGTTAAACTGATTTGGCCCACCATAGAACCGGAGTTGTGCTGCAGGGCTGTCCCAGAGACGGTGAGGGACCGGCCCATGATGCCCCAACCCATCCCAGCCATGCCTATCCAGCAGGCTGTGATGACTGGGCCATGCCCACTCTGGCCCCCAAGGGCAAACAAAATCCTGATACTGCCCACAATGGGATCGAGTTTAAAACCCCTGTTCTAGAACTACAGGCATAATAGAGCCAGATCGTAGTGTAACATTAAAAATATGATTCAAAAGTTATAGTTAAAGTCATGTTTTATCCCATGTGTAATACCCTCATAATATTTCCCATAATATTTTTATCTACTCTGGCTTAGCATAAATCAGGTGTTCTATCTCTAAATTTAATTTAGAGATAGAACAACACTTTTATTCTTGCTTTTGTGAAACCATTGGAAACTGGCAAAAGTTATCTTTTTTTACTGAATCTCATCTAATTTACAGATAGATCCCAATCAATCTTCTGCCCATTTTGATTTTAGCATGCTTCCAGCATGTATGTTGTTCTGAAAACAGAAAACAGGGATAATTCAAACTTGTACTTCATATAGCAATGTATTTTGTGCTTGAACTGTATTTTGTTAAAAATGACTGTACAAGGCCTAAGTTAAGTGTAGAGCTGACCTTGGCTGATCCTTAAAATTTAAGCATGGTCAAACTTGGATGAAAGACATCCAGAGAATCCCAGGGCTATAGTGTAGATTGGAAAGCTGAGGGGAAAAAAACTGAGAAAGAAAGGTGATGACAAACTATTTCTGTATAGCTGCCAAGAAAACTACATGGATGTCTCCATGTAATCACTAGTACTTGTGTTGGCCTCAAGGGACTTTATCTCTATACTGCAACCCTACAATAATTTATATTTTACCTTTCTATAGGAATTGTGCATAAAATGAGACATGGGCTTTTTGTTAACTTTATGGCCAACTGCCAAGTTTGATGCCTTTTCTCATAGAGTCTGTGACATTAAGATATCTTTTTGTTTAGCCATCATTTTTGGCACAGGGCATTGATTAAGGTCCTAACGTCCTGAGAAGGCATTTTATAATTTTGATCTTCATCAGATTTTTGTATGTGTGTGCACGGTTATTTATTGCAGCAGGTCTATACAGTTTATATTTACATTTGTAGCATCTGAAATTATGTTTCTTCCCTTCAGATTTCATCACACATTTATTTGCTTAGTCTTACTTCTGCACTTCATTTCACTGGTATGTTAACTCTTCCTTTCCAAACATTATAGCTCTCTCTTACAAAATTACTCCCGTTAAGATGTAGTCTGATTTAAAATAAACTCCATTATCATCAGTCATAGTTGTATTGAAGCCAAATTGCAATGTATGTGTTGAATGACACAAAATATCAGGTTTTCTGTGTACCTGTTTATGGGAAAATTTACTGAGAGGCTTTCTTTCTTTTTGTCTAGAGGTTTATAAGGATAATTTCAGTAGCATTAGATTATTTTTCCAATCTTCCTTCATTATACTGTTTCTAGCATTGTGTGTTACATTGTATTTTTATTTATTTATTTATGTTACTATTATTACTATTTCTGTCCTTATTTTTGGGGTCTCTGTATTCATTATTAAAGGCTGTATTCCCATTGTGGTATATCTTCACCCACTCTGGTATATATGTATGTGTATATGTAGATATATTCTGTGTACATGGATGTATGTATTGAATGTGTATGTGTGTATGTATGTGAATTAATTAATTCATATAGATATAGATAGATTCATTCATTTGTTTATAGATAGATGGATGGATAAATAGATATTCATTCTATAGTTTATAGATATAAAAGTATTCCCAAATAAGTTATTTCTAGCATTATAGTTTTTGTTAATACAAAAGCTAATAAACATAAAAAGTATTAGGGGCTTTGGTTAATTGATAGTTGTTTAGATCAGATGCAGGGAAAGTAAGAAAAAAAAATGAATGTCAGTCATGTATAACTTCCTAGGTCATATGATCAAATGGAAAGTGGCTTGAATGGAGTTGTATGCCCTTAAACTCAATTTTATTACCACAGGTCATGGTTTATGCATATTTTAAAAGTTGCTGAATGTAATTTATGTGTTTATTTCAGTTTACAATTTTTATACATTTTAAAAACTAAATTAATACTTTCTTAACTAGATTGGACTTAATTGTTAGGGGTTTTGTGGCACATTATGAGGTTTCCTCTACCTGTCAAGGCAAAGCACAAAAAGTCTTCAAGGAGAAAAAGAGCACAAATGGCTTTATGGTAGAAAAGTTAAGGTGCCATTATGAAATAATTCCAGTTATTCCTGTTTCAGATATAGACTCTATTTATAGAGGAATCAAGATTGAAATGTTTATATATGTTCCTCCATTTCAAGCAGAACAATAGGCTAGTTACCCTTTCTTCCTCCCTCCCTCCCTCCCTCCCTCCCACTCCCCCCCTCTCTCCCCCTCCCTTCCTTCTTTCTCTCACACACAGTTGGGACCTAGGTTGGGTTTTTTTTTGTGTGTGGATGGGTCTACACTATCCAGAAATTATCCAAAGCTGTGTCTGGTCTGACAATGTAAAAGCAATTAAGAAATTAAACATTTTTTCATATTTTACTAGGACAGAAGAAGAAAGGAGGTTCAGGGTTGCATATTTAGACTTCCCTTTTACATGTTAAAAAGTGATTTCTTCAGGAAAGTTTTTGCTGCACATGGAGGACCCCTTAGTAATCTTTTTAAATTGCAAGGACAACCTCCATAAATTGAAACAGTTTCCACTTCAAGAGAGCTTTTATCTTCTGGCCTTTTAGCTCTGCTCTATTTTTATTGCTATGTTTTGTTTATAGTACTTCTATCTATGTGATATTCTTTGATTATCTGCTTGGTCTTTGGTACTTTGTTGATCTCTGAATTTATTTGATTCATTTTAAATTGTGTTCTTAATTGTGTGATTTTATTTATGTTGAGCATTAGTTATAGGATGACTAAAAATTGTAGAAGTCTTTTAATCTTTGTGGAACAAAAAATATTCATCGGATACTTTTTGTACTCCTGCTTTGCATGAATAACGTTTGAGGAAGGCTGTAGTAGGATTCAAGGTGACTTAAGATAAAACTAATTTAAAGGTTTAGTTTTATGGTGTGAGAGTAAAGGGTAGAGGAATTTTGGGTAAACGATACCTAACAGAGTTAGGTTTCCCCCTTAAGAATTTAATTTTGTCTGCATCTTGGTAGATAGGAGCTCTTAATTCATCTTTTATGGACTTTAAGCTAGCCTCAGAAGGTTATATGTGTGTGTGTTTCTATATGTATATGTGTGTATGAATATAATATACTAATCTTGGAAGAAGGCCATAGTAGACCATTTCCTTGTTGGGATGTACCAAGTTGAAGTCAGATTGAAGGGGACTTCATTTTACTGAAATTTACTGCATGATATAACTATATAGTAAGTAAGAGATAGTGTAGTGGTTAAGGTACCAGGCTAGAATCTGGGAGACAGTGAGTTCGAGTTCTGCTTAGACACAAAGTCAGCTCTGAGAACTTGGGCTAGTCTACTTCTCTCAACCCTTGGAAGAGGACAAGGACAAGCCTCTTCCAAACAATACTGCCAATAACACTTCAGGGACTTAACCAGACAACTGCCAGGAATCAAGACTGACTAGAAAGCAGATAGACAAAAAAAGTTAGTAGCTGGTTCTTTGGAGTTTTAAAAACTGTGAAAACTGAGCTTATAAAACTTACTAATCTAATGTAATAACACATTATGGAAGGTTTCTGAACAGTATTACTAAACTTCTCAGTAGAGAAAGAAATGTTCTTACAAAGTAGATAGTTATATGCGGATATCTTATAGCTGAAATAAAATTATAAGAAATATTTTTTTTCTACAAGTGACCTGTTTTTTTCAATCAACATTTCAACGATACTCTATTTTATTTGGTAGCTAGAATTTTCATAGATACTGTGTACAAGATCCTTTTATTACTACACCAAGTTAAAAATGTCCATGTTAGCTTGTGGTCAAAAGTTTTTAAAATGCATTTGTTCAAGATTGCGTCAAGTATTTATTTATTTATTAATTATCCCATCTTTATCCTCAAAGTAAAGATGGTATACATGACTCCCTAATTTTATCTCCATATCACAACCCTGGTTCTGAAAGAGAAGACTGGCCCAACTCTGCCATTGACCTTTGTTAGACAAACAGAACTTCAACCTGGATTTCTTTTGTAAACATTTTTGTAGTTTTGTGTTCTTTTCAGTAGTTGTAACCACCATTGCATATCATTGTATTTGATGGAATGGAGAAGATACTTTCTAAGCAATGCTCACAGAGAGGCACCATGGTCTGGTCATTTAAGATTTAAGGGATAAATGTAGAAAGAGAATAATAATTCTAGTAGCCAAGAATGGAGTGTGAATAAGAACTCCTGTTAAGAGGAAAAATAAACCTCCCATAAGCTCTGCAGGAGAAAGAAAAGAAATGACAAAAAGACCTTGTGTTCTTTTTGTTAATCAAGATGAATCCAGAAAAAAGAACTTCATTCTCAGTTCGGTTGGTACCATGCAAGCACACAGATTCAAGACCTGGCTCTGAAACAATACAAAATTCACCTGTAAAAGTGCTCATAATTGGAAGTTAATTTACTCATTTGAACAATGTACATAGCCACCTCTCTTGAATAGTGATCCTAGGCAGCTAACAACAACCCTCAAAAATAATTTTAAAAAATAGAATGGCATAATGTGCAAAAATTTCCCAATAATTGCCAAACTTTTTATTCAGCAATGTGCTGTCTTCTGTATTGCTACATATTTGTTAGATTAATACATTTTAACATGTTTCAGTATTTCAGATTTGGTTTTGGGCTGCATTCATATATCCAGAACCATCAGCTGCAATAGATTGGCCCGTTCCATGAACAGAACTGGTTTCCATTCACCATGGGGAATTTGGAAACATCCCCCTTCTCTTAAAACCTGCTCAGTTTTGGCGTGGATTTCCTTAAGGAGTTTGTAGGAGGAAGGATAATGTAGAGAGGTTGCATATGGTCACTTAATCTTGGGGTCATGTGACCACCTTTTGCAGCTTTCTGACAAGCCAAGTCAATGGGGAAACCAGATTCACTTAACAACCATGTCACTAATTTAGCTGCAGTGATTAGTCACCACATTATAAAAAAGATGTTGAGACTCTAGAAAAAGTGCAGAGAAGAGCAACGAGGATTATTAGGGGACTGGAGACTAAGGCATATGAAGAACAGTCACAGGAACTGAGCTTGGCTAGTCTAGTGAAGAGAAGGACCAGGGAAGACATGATAGCAGTCTTCCAATATTTGAGGGGCTGCCACAGGGAGGAAGGGGTCAAGCTATTTTCTAAAGCCCCTGTAGGCCAGACAAGGAATAATGGATGGAAACTGAACAAGGAGAGATTTAACCTGGAAACAAGGAGAAACTTTCTGACAGTGAGAACAATCAACCAATGGAACAGCTTGCCCTCGGAAGTTGTGGGAGCGCCATCACTTGAGACCTTCAAGAAGAGATTGGACTGCCATTTGTCAGAAATTGTGTTGAGTCTCCCGCCTGGGCGGGGGGTTGGACTAGATGACCTATAAAGTCCCTTCCAACTCTGATTATCTGTTATCTGATTCACTTAACAAATGTGGCA
Organism: Notechis scutatus; assembly: GCF_049901735.1. Lineage (NCBI taxonomy): Eukaryota > Metazoa > Chordata > Lepidosauria > Squamata > Elapidae > Notechis > Notechis scutatus. The sequence goes on along the minus strand of NC_142009.1, from coordinate 154,021,270 downwards.
AGAAAAGTCGTAAATCTTGGCAAAACTCATTTCACACATTTCTCATTTAGCAACATAAATTTTGGGCTCAATTGTGGCCGTAAGTTGAGGATTACCTGTATACACTTGGTCTGGTAATGTTTTAAAGAAGAGTCTTAACAAATATTATAAGTTGGCTAAATTCAGTTTAAGACTTTAGATTAAAAATCTTATTTTAGTGTAAGACTTTAAAAATAAATTCTGTTTCTAAAAGCATTTGGTACTTTTATTTTTTGACACACACCCCCCCGCCCCACAAAAAAAAACCACCTCACAATTTTGAGTTTCTGTCCTGGAGATTGTTTGTGTATTTGTCCCTGATAGTACTTCACAGAAAGCGACTGATGGACCTTCCCAATATGGACGGAGTGTTTATGGATGGAACAAACTGTGATGTAGGCTTGGAGGCTGATTGGAAGCTTTGTGTTAACAACTGGTGAAAAGCTTGACCGTTAAGTGACCTAGGTCAAACAAACCCCCAACTGAAGGGTGCTGTTTTGACATGGATACCTGCTTGGCTAGGCACAACTGAGATAAAAGTGAGGATGAGGAAAAAAACAACAACAAAAACCCCAAACAAAATAAGCACTACCAATGCCGAGTTTTTATTAAAAAGCAACAAATAGAAAGGCTAGTAACAGGATAACACTGTGTATCTCTTCTGTATATCATTTATTTTCTATATCATTTGCCCAGACCTAATAGTAGCATTTATTTAAAAGCATCACTTGCTTTTTAGCTATTGATGCAGATGGTTTGTTAGAAGATTGTCTCTTGCTTAATAGTTGTAATGTGATACTACTTTCAGTTTAGAAAAGCAGTGAATTAACAGTCTAAAAGCTGCCTTGATTGAAGTGTTTGTTAAAATAAAAGATCTGGCATCCAGAAGTAGTGAGTCTACTGTTGATTACTCTCACAACTTGTTTTTCTTAGAGGTTTTTGCATTTAAAAACCAAGCATATAATGGGGTGCTTGGTTTGTATCATAGTAGCGCACATGTTCTGGCAAGTAATTTTGACAGGAAGCTTATTATGCCTATTCCAAACAATGACTCTTCTATCTTTATCTCCCCAATTCATTGCTAGCCACAGAAAGTCTTAACCTCAACTTTTTTCTAAATAAAAAACTTTCTGTTCCTAACTACTAAATTTAGTTTATATCTACCAGTTATCTACCAGCAACAAAAAGTTATTTCAAAACATTACATACCATTTGTGTTCTATGCTAATAACAGCATCTGAATGTTTTTCTACTCCAAGTTGGCTCATCCATATTCAGGTATTAATTAACTTGTAGGTCAACTACAAGTTTGGCTAATTCATAATTAGTATGATGTTTTCGTAAGTTCTATTCAAGAATATTTTCAAAATGTGTGTTTATTTGGAAATGGTATAGCAATTTACTAATGTTACATAGCTCTTTGAGTAAAAATTAAGCATTGTATTATAAATTAGTGATAATAGATTTTAGATATATGCAAGCTTTTCCTACCTACCTAACAAGTATTTAACAAGCCATTTATCTTACTGCAAATCATTCATGAACTATCAGGCGATACAGGTCTGCCATGCTCAATCAGCTGGTCAAATTGAAATGATAAAAAGTCCCCAGATATCAATGAACCCTGAATAAGCATTTGTTAAGGGAAACATTTATAACTGATACAAAGTAAAAAGAGAAAGTCTTCTTCAAGGTGAGCTTGACTTCTAATGACTTCATAGATGTGTTCATGTAATTTTCTTGACAAGAATACAGAAGTAATTTTCAGGCTTCTGGGATATTTTACTCCAGTTCAGAGTTACTTTCAACTCTGGTGGCATCCCATTCAATTGACCAGAGTTATTGAGAGTTGAGTGACATATACATTTGATAAATGATGATGATGATTAAACATTAGCCAGACCTGGCCCTGCTTAGTTTTTCAAGATCAGCTCTAACTAATTGTTTTTATGGATCTTTCATCAAGGTGAGTAAGGAATTCAAAGTATATCTCCAAATGTTAGATTTAAGAGAAGGACTTGTGCCTCTCTTTAAAAACAAATCTTGTCCCTTACCAAATAAGTACCATAGATAATATCTAGGATTAATGTTTAGAAAATTATGAATAGGGCTTGCTATCCCTTTCAAATAACTGGGAAGCAGTAACATTCAAACTTTAGTGAGGATATGAATGTGAAACATAGAAAAATAGTGCAAAAGGGAAAGAATAAAATGCATAAGATATGAACCTCTCAGGAGAAACCATTATTGGATATTAAGCATTTACAATCTTGGCGCCACATTAATAGAATATTAAAAATACTATGGAACTTAAGATAATTATAGAGGAATGTATAGAGCATTTCCAAAATCGGATTTAGTTCCTTATAAGATACTTTATTTCTTTTCAGCATACAAATATAATATACAAATATATTTCACGTAAAGGTAGGTTTCAAATAAGAATTAATGGGAATTAAAATGAAATGCCAAAATGAAGTACCAGTGTTTACATGTGGATAATTAAATAAAGGAATGTTCAAGTCCACTAATTTGCAAATTTAAAAATACAAATACAAATTTTCCAAACAGCTAATAAACAAATATCTTATTACATCCAAGACCAGACCCTAAAAGTTAAAACAACCAAATGCAATTTGAGAATATAACAAAACCCTGTTGATTAGATAATTTTGTTGTCAAATCTGAACATAGGGAAGTCATATCTCTTGAGTGCAAAATTAGCCATTGTATAGTTGATTTCAGGATGCTTATCTTTTAGGAAAAAAATTAAATACCATTGGTCTCAATGGCCAGACAGTCTCCAAATGGCCACACAAGGAACATTTCCTGAAGAAGAATGAGCATTCAGTCAAATGTAACTTTCAAAGGAGTACAATGCAGCCTTCTTTTACTAAAGTGAGACTTGATTAAGAAGCACTAAATACCCTAAGAAGTCAATTTCCATAGTTTACAGACATTAAAACATATATAAATAAAAGCAATTTACAATTATAGTATAATTATATCCTTTTCTTTAACATTTACTACTCAAACACTATTATTATTGATAGTCACACAGTCAGCCAGATATTCATACTGGGTTTGCCATTTTGTCTACCTATCGAGTCATCGCTGGATAGAAGCTGCTCCAAGTAAAGCCATCTTCTGCAATTGACTGATGGCAAATTTGTCAATGCCTATGGTGTTCAAGTGGTGCTCCAGTTGTTTTGGGATATTATTGTTGTTGTCATTCATCATCATCATCATAATAATTCATTATTCCATATCCCAATTATTTCTCACCTTTCATCTGGCTGCTTTGTTCTGTTGCTTCCTCACAATATAATACAGAAGATTTGAGATCTGATCTAGTATTAGATGTCTTCTTGGAGCTGAGTATCCTTAACAAATCCAAAAGATAAATATTGTAGTATCAAAAGCAACTGTGAGTTGCTATAGTACAGAAAGTAAAACTGGTTATGTCTCTGCCTTAATATCAAAGAGCTTAAAGGATGATTTGGGGCCAGTCATTGGCTGTTAGCACAATCTACCTTTGTGAAATGAAATTGGGGGGCTATCTGCTACAGTTGCATACCTTAATGTATTTTGTTTGTTGGTGAGAACAAAATTTGGGTGGTGGCAGTGGTGGGATTCAAATGTTTTTACTACTGGTTCTATGGGCGTGGCTTGCTGGGTGTGGCGTGGCTTGGTAGGCATGGCCTGGCTTGGTGGGCATGGTGTGGCTTGGTGGGTGTGACTTGGTGGGTGTGGCAGGGGAAGGATACTGTAAAATCTCCATTCCCTCCCTACTCCTGGGGGAAGGTTACTGCAAAATACCATTTCCTCCCCACCCCTCTAACCTGCTTTCCAGCTCTGTTCTCCTGTGCAGGGCAATAGCCAATCAGCTGGGACTCAGGAGGCAGAGAATAGATGGGGGCGGGGCCAGTCAGAGGTGGTATTTACCGATTCTCCGAACTACTCAAAATTTCCGCTACCGGTTCTCCAGAGCTGGTCAGAACCTGCTGAATACCACCTCTGGGTAGTAGCCAAAAATCTATTAATCAAATATAAACTTGTGACAAGACATTTAATTTTCATTCTATTTAGCTAATGTTTTTATAGGATGGACAATAGTAAATATATGGGAGAGGATGACCAAATATATTCCATTAAATTCAAAGGATTACTCTACCCACAGTGAGCTAGTTCTCCCTGAAATTGTTCTGCCAGGCGTCATTGCTGGGCATGATCAAAATCAAATTCTTCTATGTAGATATCACTTTATTTTGATGGTTAATTTTTAATTAATTAATAAAAAATTAATTTAAATTAATTTTTGCATGATATAGCTTTATATCATTTATTGCTCTGAATGTTCAGTTACATTGAAGTATATTTCTAGCTTGTCATCTTCCTTTTGCAGATAGACATGTTGAAACCCTAGTGGTAGGAATGTCTTCCTGTAAAATTCTCTGAAAAGGCTGAGAAGTTACACTTATGTTTCACACCTACAAACAGATTTCTTTGTTTCCAAAGTAGAATAATTGTATTTTATATTTTGACTCAAAATGAAAAGAAAACTTTTATTCTTTCTCTTTGTTCATCCATATCCTTTATTTCTTTATATTAGAAATATGTTTTGCTAATAATACTTGAATTTGTGGCATGCTCATTTGGGAAGCTGTGAATATGTGCAAAACCCTAAGCACTTGTGGACTTTTGTGACAGGTGTCCTTTGATTCTTGAGAATGTTTTCAAAGCATATGTGGTAAAAGTATAAGAAGTTAGGAAAATGCATCTTTGCAAAATTCTGTTACAGAAAGGTTTGGATTAAGATCTATTGGAGAAAAAATTTATTATTTTTCACCTTCTATATTTCTTATTAACATTGTATGTGACAATTATAAAAAGTCTGCACAGTTTTCTTCTGTTGGAGGATAGGGTTTTGATAAAGATGGGGAGGCATAGAACAAATATTCTGGCATGTACTGTACACAGTTTTTAAATCTACTTTATGTGATATTAGAGTTAATGACAGAACACTGTATGCTTCAGCAGATGGCAGCACCTAGTCAACTCAGCAGATCTTTGAAGCTTAAGCAGGGTCAGTCCAGGTTAGTACTTGGAAGAGGCGCTTGGCTAGTTTGGAAAGTTGAAAAATATTATGAAAGAGAGTAATGGCAAACAATATCTCCAATAATAAGAATTAGTTTGATTTGAATAGTTATTGATTATTTCAAATGCTATGTAGGGAAGGGTTCATTTAATAGTTGTAGAAGTTGCGTACAGCACAGCTTATTCCAATCTTTTCCAGAAGCCATTGGTTGTACAAAAAGAGTAACATTCATGCTGCCTTTTCTAGAAACTGAAATTCTGTAAAATGGGACTTTGTTCCCATGAATTTGAAACCCATGATACATAGCAGTAACTTCTTAGTTTTACTATGTTTTGAATGTGTTATCTTTTAGAAATTACTGTTAAAATACACAGATTCACCTACTTCTTGATCAAATTTGCATTGAAAATATTGCCAGATTTCTATAAACCGGATATTACTTACAACACAATAAAGATGTGTTGCCCACTTGCATAAGTAGTGAGGATGCAGTCTCTGTGTGTTCATTCTTGGTGAGATAGTAAAATTGCAAAGAACCCAAATCTGTTGACTCAGGATCATGATCTTCAGTTTTATATAGATCTTGGATAGACTGGGATTGCTTAAGAGTGAAGCTTTCTTATTGTGGCTACAGGCAAAAGCAGCGAAACAATTGCTCTGGGCGTCTAAATTTTTCTAAGGCAAATGTAGATAGGGCAGTGTTGCAATGGTTTATTGGCAGCTGACATAACACTTTGATATGTATTGTTGTGTGCACATTCATGCACACGCACACACACAAACTTAAGTAAAGAAAGATGGCCAACAATTAGTCAAAAATTCCATTGGCTCTTCATTCTCTGAAACAGAAGTGACCACAGCCACAACTTTCTCATATCAATAACTACAAATAGAAACAAATAGCCTCTACATGATACTTTGACCCTAGCTTGTTGAAGGTGAAGCCTAATAAAAACAAATAAAAGTGAATGTAGAACAACTGTATTCTGTATCTATATCCTGGGTGAACTGCAAAAGAGGGCATATGTACAATTCCCTGTTAGTGGATAGTGGAGGGAGGTGGAGTTCCTTGACCCCCTTACCTCCCCAAATGTCTGTTAGATTGGGAGAGGTGTACAGCTAAGTCATGCATGCTTGATGTTGAAGAAAAGCCTGTTTTGTGCTTAATACATTGGAGAAATTGTTCAAGATCTGTTCATCCATGTGAAAATATGACCTCTGTGTTACTGGCGAGGTCAGCAAGACCCATGGTGTTCTGCCGAATGAGGGCAGGTCACTGGAGTTAAAGCTGCCTGGGGGCAGATTTGACTTGCACACCTAATTCTGTAAGATTTAGAAAAACAAACAACATGCAGTGGTGAATGTGTTAAAACTTGTTCTTCTCAGCTAGTATCCTTCTGCTTCCTAAAGTTCAGACATACTTTAAGCTTCCTAATCCTATTTGCTATTCAAATTGTTTTAATGTTGAGTATATTTTAATATATTCAGCTTCCTCATACCATGTTTACATAATTTTATAGATGAGAGCCTGGAGACCAGCTATTTATATTCCCATCGTCTTTTTGTTTTTCTTATCTGCTGTTGGCTGGTGTGTTTTTTTTTAAATAGTGTTGCTTATTATCATATTCTAATTTATTATCTGCTTAATAAGTGTTCTCTGCAATGAATTCCCTCTACAAGATATTCAGACCTCATCCAGATAATTTAGATAAATAGTATATATACGTGACGTAAGGTTGTACTTAAATGTTCCTGATATTGTATCCAGTTCTGTATCTTCAAAAGGGACATGATTAAATTCTGCAAAGACACAAGAGAATTTTGGAGATTTGATTAGGTGAACATGTTTTAGTGTCCATTCTCTCTTTTATTTAATACTCTCATTAAATAAATAAATTGGTTTATTATTATTTATAATGAAGGGGCATTCCTGACTTTAACCTGTTCAATTTTGTTGCATTGTTTCCAAAGATTTAGGAGCCCTTGCTTGTTCTACTGATAGAAGTATACATTTGTAAACTAGGGAGAGATTGGGAACCATGTACTTATCAGAAGATTTGTGTATTTTGTGCAGGAAGACTAAAAGTTTTGTAATTTAAAAATGTCAGAATTTAGATTTTAGGGGAAGTGTCATGAGCTTACTTTTTCTTCCCCGAATTACCCGTGTTTATTAGAAGTAATGAAATAATCTCTCATTTCACCGATCTTTCCAATCTCCATGCTTGCTTCAAATCGGATTATTATAGCATGTAGAAAGACAACTTAAGCAAGATCATACTAGTTCATAACAAATATTCACTGTGATGCAATATGGCCACCTTACTCAGTTATAAATAAGTTGACAAAGTGATTTATGGATTTGAGTGATGCCGTGTGCTTGCAGAGAAATTATTTGATTCACTTCTCCTTGAGTACTTATTTTTAAACAATGAACATTCATTTACCAATACAAAGCACTTAATACATATTATCCACTTACACATTAATCCTCTGCAATTAGCATTTGTGAGGAAGGCAATGTCCCATAGCTTATTTGGGAGCAAGGCCGAAGGTCTGAATTATACTAAGCAGCTTGTAGGTCAGATTCCCCCCTCTCTCAATAAGTAGACAATAGATTGGATGTATCAAGTCCTTACACAATATTAATAACATAAAAAAGTAACAATACTTGTAGCTGTATGTAGATTAGTTGCTACTGCCCAATTTTGAAGACATAACATTTTACATTTTTTAAAAAAAATAGCCTGATAAATCCTCCCCCAATGGAAAGCATTGATTAAAGTTATACATGATCACTATTTTACATAATCACTATTTTATTTATAAGTCTCTCCTTTCTTTTTGGTCCATATTGAAGTAATTAACCCATCATCATATGTATATGCAGATTAGCATATGATAACAGATAGCACAGTCACAGATAAGTATTTTCTCTACAAGATCACACTATATTCAAACAGCAATAACTTTCTGATTATAACGTTCCAGTGTTGTTCCAGCTAATGAAGTTCATCAGGATATTTTGAGAGCCCCTTTTTTCTACATACAAATTTGTTTGATCATTCATTCAACAACAAAGACTCTGTTGATGGTTTCTTCATAGTTTGAAATACAGTGGATATGGCTGAGAAGACAGCATGTCATGAAACGTACTTGCCAGATATATGTCTTATCACTCTAGAAGGATAAGCCTCTTTTATAGTATGCAATAGGACTTTAACAGAAAGCCTTTGTGCTTATTTAGTTTGGTTCATGTAATGATTTTACTGCTCTTTTGATTCTTTTAGAATAGACTGCATATTTTTCATTAGAAGGGTAGGTTATCAGTATTGTGATATAAATGAATTTATTAATCTGCAATATTAATTATAAACTTATTAATTTAAATCGTTTGCTTAAATATGGATTGCATTAAAATTAATTAATTTCATTATCATGTATCCTAATGTTTTAATTTATGCTCTTGCACCCTCTAACCTTTCCACATATGGAGAGAGGGTAATCAAGAGGTTGTTAAGTAAGCTGACTTCAAGTTGTGGGATCCAATTTGCAACCTCAAGCCCTACCACCAAAACCTGTTGCAAAAGATACTGGCTTAAATTTAAATAACACGAAAACCATGTTTTTCTTGCAAGCATCAGTTAATAGGTTTTCTGCACAAAAATTATTTGTAATTACTAGAAGCTTTCTTCTTTTCACTTTATTGTTTAGGATAGGGGTGAAGGAATCATCCTTTACTGAAGTTCTTGTTAAAAATTGGGAATCAGAAATCTTTAATAATCTACGATAAATCAATTTGAGATCTCCCATTACACCCACTATATCTTTAATCCGATCACCATATACATTCAGAAATTTTAAACATTGAGTAGGTCAAGATCTGTGTTTGTGAAAATGTTAAATTAATAGCATTGTTACAAAATCCTTAGGCGAGATGATGCAACCTAATGAATTGCAATATTTTTCTGTGGCTGTATGGATGTGTATTAATTAGGAAAAGATGGAAGAGGCTGTGTCTAAGTTATTTTTACTTTGGTTGGTTAAACTTACATGCTCTGCTTTGTATTAAGCTGCACAAGGTATTTATAGGTGTTACATAATTAAAGCTTCTGTTGTCTATTCTATATTAAGGGACTCTTGCTGTAGACAGTTGTAGATGATTTGAATGAAAAAAAATACTGCTACCTAGAGGAAACATAATTGAGTCTTGATTTACTAGTTGTATGAGGTCACCCAAATGCTGTCTGAATTATTCTTAGAAGAAGGAAAACTACATGGGTTTCATAATAATTCTCTTTACTAATGTTGAGAAGATACCATTTGTAGAATAAAGAAGGGTATGATGGTAACCAGTGGTGGGATTCAGCCAGTTTGCACCAGTTCGGGAGAACCAGTTGTTAACTTTCTGAGCAGTTTAGTGAACTGGCTGTTGGAAGAAATCATTAGGGCAGAGAACCAGTTGTTAAATTATTTGAATCCCATCACTGGTGGTAACCTTCTATTTTTCTTTCTTTCTTTGTTCTTCATGATTGTAGATTGCTGGTGGGCTGCTAGGAACCATATATTCAAATGAGTAGAATAAAGTGAGCAACCTGAGAGATATACACTCTCTGAGAACTCTCTATGAATGAGATTCCACTCTGTCCCTCAAGTAAAACTATAGTATGAATAAGGAGAATTACCAACCTCCTGGCTGGTAAACAATTTACCTGCTGCAAATATAGATGATTTCCCTTTCCAGACCTATGAACGATAAGAGGGAATGTCTCCAGTACTCATGAATTGTCAAGTCTCACCAAAATTATAGGCAAACTCTTTGCCTTTGGCTCTCGATTAAAAAAAACAAAACAAAATACAGGCTCGCCTTTGGTTTGTCCTCCCTTTTTTTAGTTTATAATTAGTAGACCCATGATATGTTGCATCATCTTTTCAGATATATTTCCTTATCTTAAACTGAAGACCAGAATAACCATGAGCAGACAAAAGAAGTAGTGGGAGTAACTTCTGATTTCCTGCCAGATTCCCCATTGACTTAGCTTGTGGGAAGCTGGTAGGGAGCCTTGGAAATCATGATCAGGTGTCAGTGGCCAACTGTGGTGACTCTATAGTGGCTGTAATTTTGTGGTTACAACTGGTGGTGAAATTATGATTACACAGGAGTAATGGATCTGAGTAATGGATTTATACATTTTTTACATTAACAGATTTGAGGTACCTTGATTCAAATTGTTTTGTACTCTGATGCACCAATTTTTTGTACTATAATGCTAATTGAAGGTTACAAACAAATAAACAGACGAGAGGTTTATTAGTATACAGATGTTCTAATTAAATCTTTGTTACAGAATTGTTATACTTGATTTTTGCCTTATTTAAACACTTTTCATACACAAACATTCCTTTAGAAGAGCTTATATGTCTATGTAGATTCTCAGTCATCCAGGTCATGGTTGTCCCAAAGATTCAAGAAGCAATTGGACTTTCTGGTTTTTCTCTGAAGATGTTTCACTTCTCATCCAAGAAGCTTCTTCAGCTCTGATTGGATGGTGTGGAATGGAAGGATTTATACTCCTTAGAAGAGCTATGTTACCTGGTTTTTAATGGTTAAGGATCTTACCATTAATTCTAGTTTCATGTATTTATTATTCTAACAAACGTAATCGAGATATTGGGATATATAGGTGAAGTTCTTCTGTTTTCTTTAAGAGATCATACTTATTGTTTAAAAAATAAGCAACCCTAATATTTTTCCAAATGACAACTCTTTCTCAAAGCATCACAATGTGTAATGCATTCAAATTATGGGGTCAGTGAATTGGTTTGTATCTATTTGAATTGAGGACTGCATTCTTTTCAGAGCATGTTCAATTTTCAAGAAAAGCATTACTTAATTTTCTTCCAGTGGAGATTTTGAATTTAGTATTACTCAGTTGTATGTTTTGGTGAACTGTAATCAGGGGTGGGATGCTACTGGTTCAGCCCAGTTCTATAGAACCTGTAGCTGGGAAGAGCAGCTGACACCGAACTGGTTCGGTGTTTGGCCCACCCGCCTGCCCGGACTCTAGGCTGCCCTTTATTTCCTGCTATTCCCTCCTCAGCTGCTTTGCAGTTGAGGTTGAAAAAGCAGGAAACGAGGATTTTCAAACACTGCGCACCTGAGCATAGCACTTGTCAGCTGTCCAGGTGTCACAGCTGATGATTTATTGCAAACACTACACATGATGCAGTTTGGAGAACTGGCAAATTGCTCCACTGGTTGGCCCTGCCCTTCCCCACCCACTCACTCTTTACCTGGCATGCAAGCCATCCAACTTGCCTAGGTTGGTAAGTTGCAATTTTTCCTTCCCCCCCCCGACCATCAGCTGTTCCGCTCTGCCGTGAGATTTAGATTAACTAGAAAGCGGGAAATCCTTGGATTTCATGCTTTCTAGCTAATCTAAAAGCAGAGCCGAACCTTCCTTAGGACTGAAGCTTTTCAGTGCAGACTCAAGTAGCTGATTGCAGATAGATATATCTCTAAGTGAATCTGTAATTCTGTGAGCAATTCAATCTGCTGCCTGCTTTGCCTGCTTTTGGGTAAAAGTTGCTCTTTTTTATTAAAAAAAATCAATATTTATATAAATATTTATAATATTTACATACAAGGCATGCCCAGTCAGCAAGCCATGGCCACCCAGTCACATGGCCACCAAGCCACACCCACAGAACTGGTTATTAAGAAATTTGAATCCCACCCCTGACTGTAACGGTGTTGCATAATGAAAAACCTGTCTTGTTCCTACATGATATTGTTGAAAACATAGGTCCGTTCCAACAGTCAAGTTTTATGTTTAAACCAATTTTGTGGTTTAACTTTTGTATTACTCTTTTAAATTAGTCCACTCAGCATGTGTTGTATGTAGGTTGCCATTAAAATAGGTAGCAACTGTTCCCTCACCCACTAACAGATTAAAACATTGTGTCAGACTTTTACCATGCACTGTAACTGTGCATTTCAGTATCTTTTGGTAAAAGAAATAACATGTTAGCTTCAAATTAATTATTACAAATATTTTGTTACTTGTCAAATCATTTTATGACTTCAAAATCTGTACTAGCTTGTTGCTCTCAGTTAAAGTGTGTTAAACTATGTAAAAATTTTCACATATGTTTTAAAATATTCAGATTACCTGTAAATGTGCAGAATTTATGAAAATTGACAAAACCTACAATATATTTTTATTTAAGGCTGATTTTCATTTCTATGTATAGATTTACTAATTTATTGAGAAGCATCAGGTAATACAGTTTAGTGTTTAGAGAAAGAGTAGTAATCTGTGGTTTCCAGATGTCATGAAACTTCGATTCCTGTCACTGCAAACAACAGTGATCAGTGATTATGGCAACCGTAGTCCAGTAATATGTGAAAGACAAGCAATTTCCCATCTTCCTTAAGGTACAACTGATTAGAGTTGTTTCACTTTTCAATCACAGATATTTATCATTTTAAAAACATCCATTGTTGCTAGAAATTAAGAATTTATAAATTTGCATCCTTTTATCAACTAAGTGAGTTTGACGTATACTGTATGTCAAAGTTATATGAAAGACTATACTGAAAAAAGTGCAATTATTATTTTGGTTATTATCAGCTTTTGTTTTCATTAGTTTTCCCAATCAGGAGTGCTCCAGATTTCAGTTTCCATCATTCTCATCAGCAATAGTGGTACAGCCACAAATCTGAATAATGTTAGGTAGGAGATGAGTGGTGTTTAAGGTATTTTTATAGCAGTCTTTTCCACTATTCTGTGTTCTCTTTCTAGAAGTTAAATCTATGCCATGATAGACTATAGGAGTCTATCAAAATGCATTCAGCAGTGCAAATGTTTCCTAAGCATACATTTTTCAGTTTCTAATAATCCTCTTCCTTTTTAATGTTATTATGTTAATACAAATTATATTTCTTCCATACTTGATTATCTGTGAGTCATGTGTGGTCTCAATATAGACCAGTTCCTCCCTAACACATCTTTTGTAAGTTTCTATTTGAACAGTGTTTAGTCGATTTTAAGCCCTTTCAGGCATTTAATTCATGCAAAGGCTACAGCAGCGCCCCCAAACTTTTGGGGCATCAGGGACTGGTTCCATGGAGAAAGGTTTTTCCATGGACCAGAGGGGGCGTGGTTTTGTGTGCTGTCTGTATTCTGCAAACGGAGCTTCACTTGTTTGTTGGCCCAATTTCTGGCATGCCATGGACTGGTGTCAGTCCACAGACCGAGGCTGGGGACTCTTGGGCTACAGGACCAACCAATGTGATGGGCATGGTAACTTCATATAAAACCTTTTAGAGGACAAGTGTGTTGTTGAGTTGCATTTGTTGATCTTATTGTTTAACATTGTAAAGCTAGAGACGAGTTTACAAATTCTCTTCGGGCTCAACAATTGAAGAATGCCCCCTAAATAATGGCTGGTCACTTTCTCTAGCTAATATGTAGAAGTTGAACACTTTGCATCTTTGGGTTCCTTCACATCAATAAAAAAATGTCCATGTAGTGTCCATGACAGAAGTATAAAAGTAGTTGCCCTTGCCTTTTTCTGAGATTTATTCCAATGTCTCAATATACACTATAGTCATAGGATTTCTCGGGGTGTGTGTGTGTCCTTTTTTAAGTATTAGATGAGACTGACTCTTATTTTCTGAGCTAGATAAGGTTCCTTATGTACTGCTCATGCACTGCTGAAACTCTTTTTCCTTTAAAGGTCCAAAATAGACCATTGCTACTTCAAATCTCAGTCATCTATTTACACGTATATGTAGCATATTCTTAATGTCCATGTGTGTCACAGTAACAGTAACTGTAACTTGTCCATATCAATGAATATTCATAAATCAAGTACCATGTGGAAATCTTTACATATCAGCTCAAACATGAAGCTGTTCATTGAAGTTGGTTCAAATATCCAACTGCTAGTTATCTTTTTTAAAACAGCTTAGTGTTCACTTTCTGATGCTTTAATTCTATCTTCATTTAATTGGCAGTAAAACTTCCATTGAACTCATATGGATTTGTTTCTGTGAATATTTTAATCCAGACATAAAATATGTATCTGCAGTTTTGGAAACGAAAGCCCAGAAATTTTGTTCAATGATAAATCTGAATAATTAGGGTTTTTTATGAATTTACTTTGATCATATGATCCTTAGTTTATTGTGTATGAAACAAAAATCTAAATGTTTAAAATTGAGAAAGGTTGCCAAGGTAAAATTCTGTTTAATGTGCAAAAGAAAGAGATGTTTGAAGATGGCTTTAGGGGCAGATAATTTAAAGATTCATATTTTAACTCATGTATTTGATTGACATGTAAAAAATTCATATTCCAAAGTTCTGAATATGGAAGCTCTGAAATAAAACTACATTTTTAGAAGAGACAATGTAGTATATTAAATTGCTAATTGAAGAAAAAGGATATTTGAGGAAAGATATTTTTAAAATCTTCATTTAATGCACAATAAAATACAATACAAAAATGCATTATCTTAAAGGATCACACACTGAGGTAGGATGCATAGTTTTTATTATTTAACTGCAACTGAACACAACATGCCAACTAAAATCTAACAGTCTCTGGTCAGACTAGATATTTTTATTGTATTAGCTTCTTGAGAATAAAAATGTGTTTCAGAAATGTTTTCTTTTAAATGACTAAAATTACTTCTATTGTGAAAAATGGAGAGAAGCTGAGTTAGAGGGAGAAAGGGGGAAGAAGCTTAACCAGAAGGTGCTTAATTTGGCAGACCTCAGTAATGCTCTATTACAGGCAAAGGCACATTTTAAAGCTTTCTTCACATGCACTTCCTGGGAAAAAAAATTAAAGTAGTGGAGATAGATTGTTATCTAAATGGATTGTTACAAGTTGGAGCTTGGAATGCAGGCTTATGCACTGTTCCTTAGCACAGTAAATTCCAGTGCTTTGTCCAAATTTTTCTAAATAGCTTTAATTTATCACACATAATCCACTTGAAGGAGACATTTTAAATGTTCTAAATGGGCAGCCAGTGAGCAAGGCTTATTGGAGTTTAATATTTTTTAAAAAAATGAATGAGATAAATGTGAGCACTTTTTTTTTAAACAGCAGATTGGCATGATGTGGTGAGAGTTGGATGATGTTTGTGGTTTGGAACAATGACTGGGAAAGAAAGGTTTTAAGGTGCTATCTGTATGGTGTGCATTTTTCTTTGCTGACCTTCACCTTTTGCTGTCTTGTTCTTTTTAAGAAATATACATTAGGGAATAAAGCTACCCTTGGAATATTATTTTTCTGTTCAAATATTGGTACAATAGCATGCCTAATGCTACTCCAAAAATTTACCCTGTATTGAATCGAACCATTATCATTAAACTGAATGGAGAAGTGTTTTCAATTTTCTTTGAAATAAAACTAATACAGTAAATGAATTTTCATTGGTAAGGGGTGGTGGAGTGCTGATAATTTCTTTAATTAAGCAATGGCCAATGTGAATATCCTACCTTTGTGTCTATGGTAACTTCTCCAGAAGTCAGCACTCTCTTTTACTTTATACATTTCACTTAATTTCAGGAAAGAAAACTTGGGGGAATTCCTCTGTGGGAATTTTTAGATCAGGAAGTATAGATAACTGGGGAAGGCCACAGAGTGGTGGAGGAATGTGTAACAGAACACACACACAGAGAGAGATTTTCTATTATCTTGCAGGAAAAAAGTCAAAAATAGAACATGAAAAAACAGAAACCTCTTTCTCAGGAAGAAAGAGACTTTGAGAAAATGTGCAAATGATTTCAGCACAATCTGAATTCTAACTTTTTCCACAGCAGTTCATCTAGAATCAGGTGTAGTATATATTTTGTGTGTGAGTGTCAGTACACAATTTGCATAATGTGATATAATACAAATGCAACACAGAGACACACACATTACACCACAGGACAATACTGCATTATTATTATTTTACTTTATTTTCTCTTTGACTACCACTGCAGGATTCTTTATGCATAGGGCCTTTTACTTAATTGTTAATCTGATGTTTGTTCTTCATATCTTTATGGTAATATCAGAAATGATTACAGACCAGTGGGGGTACCTAGAAGTTTAGTATCTCCCTATGTTACCCTATTTCATATGATATAAAAAATTATATCCTACCATTTGATTTTTACCTGTTTGTTCTATCACAATTTAAAAACCATTGAGAATTTGGAATTTTGTTATTATTGTTGAAATGTGTGAAATGGAGATAAACTCTTAAACTGTGAATTTGGGCCACCAGGGGTCTCTTTGAATTGTGTGTTTTCCTTAGTCTAAATTTTGAGCCTAATCACATATGATGTCTGTTCTAAAAAATAATAATGCTAACATTAGTTCAAAACGTGGATTTTCTTAAAACTGAATATTCTAAACATGTAGTAGTAAACATTTCAATTTTACTCATGGGAATTTTAAAAAAAACAAGATTCTTTTGTGTCCATAGTTTCAGGGCATATAGAAAACTCTCAAAAGATTTGTTGATGCTTCTGCTTATTTTGTCAACTTATTATTGTAGCTGGTAATTATTTGGGAAATCTTATTTTGGAAGGGATCTTAGAGGTCTTTGTTACTTTCAAACCATTTTTCTCTCTTATCCAGGTGATTTGGGGCACTATTTCTCTCTTCTAGAGTTTTAGCAATCCCACAGAATAAATGTTTAAGTCTGTCAATATACATGTATACTCTGAGTCCCTCTCTCGCCTTATCTAGGAAGCTATTTATAATAACATTGAAGAACACTGGGCTCAGGACAAAGCTCTGATATATTTCCCTCTGTGTAAAGATGGATCCATTAAGAACCATGTGCTGCTTCTTCAGTACTATGAATTCATCTCATAATAGGATTCCCCTGTCCCGAACTACTCCACTTCATCAAGAAGGAGTCTTATGATCAGCTATACCAGATGCTTAGCGAAATATTACATATACATTCCCTTATTTATTAAACTAGTCACTTGTCAAAAAAAAGTAGCAAGGTTTGTCTAGGACAAACAATTTTTTTAATAAACCTATGCTAGCTTCTACTAATAACTTCTAAATTATTACAATCAGTGGTTCTGAGATCACACCCACTGATCCCTTTAGTACCTTCAAATATAATCTGTCTGATTCCTAGTGACTTGAATTCACACAAAACAACTAGGTATTTTCATTTTACTTCCTTGACTATTTGAATCTTCATTTTTCTTCTGCTCTCATATGATATAGTTCCTGACATTTTTTTTTCTTTTGTAAAAAGTAGGTGCAAAATAGGAATTTAACATTTGAGCCTTCTTCCTGTTCTCTTTGCCCATCATGCCATCTTCTCCAACCAACAGACATTTTCCTTGACTTTTGTTCCTCACATACCCAAAGAATCTTTTTGGGGGGTATGTAAGAAACAAGAGAAAAGTCAAAGAACTTTTTTCGTTATTTTTGGCATTCATTGCGAGCCTGAGCTCATTCAATGTAATGTTGCTGAAGAATGGAATTCTAGGATTTTTTTTCCTATATATTCTCTGTGTGTAACTTTCTTGGGAGGGAGGGGAAGTAAAAAGGGACAATCAAGAGAACCAAAGGGGACCTTTTAGGAAGAGAAAGGGTAGAGATTTGACCTGAACGAGAGGAACCCCTGCTGACATGGCCAGTCTGAGTCACTGAATGGCCTGAATACAATAAATGCTTCTTTATCCTGTCTTGAAAGAAACAAGATAGCACAGCCTAAATGCTGGGGTATGCTTAAATAGGCAACTCTGAGTTGTTTGAGGTAAGTGCGTTTGAAATCTGAGCCTCAGGACAATCTGTGAGTTGTCACAGGTCATCTGCCCTGCTCTGCGGGTTAGGCCCCAAATTTGTGAGGAATTGTATGTGGGCAGATTGTTGTACAAATATCTTGGTTAGTTGTCCCCTTTCACAAAACCACAACCTGAAAAGTATTTTAAAAATAATACTTAAATATTATTTGAAAGATCAAAAGGCCACACTAAAAGGGTTAAAAAGTTTAACATATGTTGCATTATTTCGAGATCTGAGAAAGTGCACTGTAGAGCCATAGCTGTCATTTTAGTTGTTGTAAGATTTGTGATGTATGTATTTTATATTGTTTTGTTTTGATTAAATAGTGTCTTCTACTTGCTATGTTGAGTTCTTATGCTTCTAGCAATTTCGCAGGCAATGAGTCTGCTTCACTGATCTCAAATCCTTTTAGACTAATTTGTGAAAAAGGAGAAAAAGAACTAGCTCTTTTTGTCATCCACTCATTGTTCAAAAGCAGGGGTCCAGGTATTTTGCAAGCAAAGTTTATTTACAAGCAAGGCTTATCAAGGTACTTTTTAAGGGCTAAATTACTCTGATAATGTCATTAGTGTTGAAAGAAGAAAGGAAATGGATTTCCCTTCCCCTTCCCAAAATATGCTCTTCCAAGAGCCTATTGTGCAGGCCAACTCATCAATGGCCATGAGAAAGATGCCAGTGACAACCAGACTTTTGCATTAGAAACTTGCATATATGTGCAACACAAATTCAAGCAATGCCCTTATATAGCCAAGGGGCATTTTTAAAAGCCTCTGGCCCCTCAGTCACTGGACTACTAGTTAATTGCCACATGGACATTGTGGCACATGGACAGATAATATGACATTTTCAGTTTCTCTTACTAGCAAACGCCACAGCGTTGCTTGCACTAGTTGCTAAGAAGCTGTCAGAAACCATTAGGAGTTGGCTGAAGTTGCCCTATGGCATTTCCTCATGGCATCAGCAAAACGAGTATAAATCACCCAGTGGAATCTACTGCTATACTAATGAGGCTGTAAGCTTGTTTATGGACTAGCATCATTTTTATGATTATTTCCACCTTTTCAGCTTGCCTTCATTGGCAGTGGGAGAAGTCAACTTCAAGCATGAAGTCACTGCTGACATTTCACAAACGTGGTTCATAGTTGCTACCATGTGGTTAGTTAGCCAGTCTTCGAGTCCTTTTTTTTTTTGTTGTTGTTTTTAAAAAAGTAGGGTAGAGAAAGCAGAAGAGGAAAAGTATTCTCAAGAGACCTTATAGAGGTGACAGTATTGAATTGCAGAGTGAATGGACATGCTGTTTAGACTTTTAGCTGAGATTTTTCTTTTACAAAGAATCAAGTTTCCAAATCCTTCCCCCCCTCCTCCAGAAACAATTGCATTAAAATCTATAGAAGTAATTTCTTCTAAAGGACCTTGGTTTCATTAATTTGCTTTTTCCCCCTCTTATCCTTTTATCTTCTGTTGGACTGGGCTGGAGTTTATTGTTTTAAGCTTCTCTGAGCGTGCACAAGTATTTTACATGGGATTGAAAGCATTTGCTTCCAATGAAAATCTTGTCTTAGATTACAGCCCAGCAGTGTAATTTCCCTCCCAGATGGGAGTAAAGTAGCTGTATTTGCCTAAAAACAGTAGGAAGAACAAACTGTGCATTAAGCCAAGGCTGTTTTTGGCTTGAGCTAATGATGTAACAGAAATCTTTTATTTGGGATAGGTCACTGCCTGGGACTGACGGGAGGTGATCTGGGTCTTGCTTGAAAGGTTTTTCCATTGTATCTCCATAAGCCTCCCCTTTCAAAAAGGGGTGGCGATGGTGGTTTCTGTCCCTAATGTTTCTGCTTTCATACAGCAGAAATAAACAGGAAAGGTTCTGAGAGAGTGTTCTTCATGGAATGCAGAAAGCCTTCCCCTCCTAATGGTGTCTATAATTCAGGTGCCCCGAAGGCATGCTTTCAGGAATTCTTTGGCCTGAGGTAATGCTAAGCTAAGGCTGCTTTGAGGCCTTGATTATCTATTGATGCACAAAGCTGGGGGGAAAAATCTCCATTGAATTATAGTAGATATTTCCATAAATTATCAATGAATTCTCTTCTATCCAGGCACAAGGCATGGCTTGCTAAAATAATTTGAAGCCAGGGTAGGGGGGGGGGGTGGATGGGTGGTAAGGGAGCTGAAAGTATATTTAAAAAAAGAACAAGCAATAGGATGTCATCACGTTAGAAGCCCTTTTACTTTTAACCATTGACCGCCTGATACATTTCTCCTTCCTTGCCTCTTTTTAATTGCCCATCAGAATAGAGGATGTGGATTAGTACAGGGAAATTTTAAATGCCCGTTGTTTGCTTATGTTTATTTTATGAATCATTACTTTATATGGGGAATTGCTTCCCTGAATAAAACCTTTCAAAGACTTTTATCTGCCTAAGACATCTAAAGTATTACTATGAGGGTTCCTTTTTAGAAATATGAATGCCTCAGTTGAACTTTCATGAAGCAAAGAGCCTTCTATGAAGGTAGTCACACTCATTTTTTAAAGAATAAATTCTTACAAGATTGCGTGCTCAATCATTATTTTGAATAACTAAAATGCCTATTTAAAACAAAGGCTTTTTAAGTATTTCTTTTTTTAATAGTAATTGCTTAAATTAGATCGAAACACAAATGCTTATAAAGATTGTGACAGTTGAAAACTCTTAATTTGACACCTTGTCTGTATGAAAAAGATGAAATTGAAATATAAGTAATTATTCTAAGCTATCCTGAAAAATGCTTTTCAGATTTTAAACTGCTGTGTTTCTTGCAGTATGAAAAAATAAGCTAAAAGCACAGCATAAATAACTGGTTTCTATAAATTTAACTTTGAGTTTCACTAATAAAATTCAGAAAGGCAGGCATTTGATGGGTTGTAGATGGTGTAACAATAATAAGAGTTCAATGAATCATTTTATTTCTGCGCTACCCTGGATTTGCATGTGTCCATTCACAATTTGTTTGTCTCTATTTTTGTTTTTATATGATAATTTGAAAAAAGGATTACAAAAGTTTTATTTAAATATGTGTGGCTATTTTTTAACTCCCCAAATAAATATTTATATATGGTTTTATCTTAAGTATACCTTCCTAAGGATTTTTTTCCTAAAAAGTACATACATTTTAATGCAATTTGAACCTGTTTTATGAGAAACAGAGAATGCCTAACAGCATGTGAACAAATAGAAAAGTCCAAAATATAATTATATTCTAATCTTAATGTGAGAAGATGATATTATGTAACTTCTCATCAGAATGTGAAAACATTTAATTTGTAATAGTGATTCACCTTATTTAAATCTCCCAGACCTGGTTCCAAATAATGTCTTCCATATTTACAAATAGCTTTAGTTGTAAGTGCTTGGCATTGTTTAAAAAGTCTATAAAATTCAATCTGGTTTGGATATATGGTGTATATAGCTCAGTAAGAGAGCACATTATTGGCATTCAGAAAACCTCAGCTTTAATGGTTAGCATCTTAAAGTGGGACTTGAAGGAACATCCTTAGCGCTGCAACCAGAAAATAGATGATATTGTGCTGCAGTTGTGATTTAGAATTCACAACAGCAAAAAAAATTGTGATAGGTTTAAAATTATTTCATGAAATAGTGTGAGTTTTCATTAGGTTTATGATTATTCGTGTGTGTGTTTAGTACACATGTTGGGTGTGTATGTACCTACCCAATTAATTTTTAGTCATAAAATCTCAAGATAACTAAAGTGAGACATTTGTTCACTATGTTTACAGGTGACGGCTTGGACAACAGTGTAGCTTCTCCCAGCACAGGTGATGATGATGATCCAGATAAGGACAAAAAGCGACATAAAAAGCGCGGCATCTTTCCCAAAGTAGCCACAAATATCATGAGGGCATGGCTGTTCCAGCATCTAACAGTAAGTGAAATCCAGATCATGTATAAAATGACACCTGGGTAGAAAATGTTATAGTAGAAAATGCATATAATACATAATCAAATACTAGTCTTTGAGATATTTTGTTTATCTTATGCAAGTATTCTGCTTTGTTTCTTATTTTGCATACAGTATATTCTTTTGTCATTTTTTCCCTCTTCAGCCTCTTGTTTAAGACAAAAACAACAATCTGGCTAATGTTAATTTATGCTGTTCAGTGTCTAGTAAATCTAAACAAAGAGACTTAATATTTGTTTTCTTTCTGGACATCTAAATAATGTAAAACGAAGATTTCTATTGCAGTTTTTTTTCTCTCCATCAGTGAGAGAAAGGAGCATCCACTGTCTAGCTTGCAAGATTTGGGTATTTATCTGCCAGTCCTCAATCCTTGCAACTGAGCAGAATCAAGTAATGGACCTTATATCTGGGCCTTCTAGATTGTGAAAATGATTCAGATAAAGAACATCAGGCCACATATGTGCACCATCTCTCTTCTATTTCTTTAGTCAGCTTGACATGATTCTGAATAAAAAAAAGAAGTCATATTTCTTTTAACAAGAAGGTTTCTTAAAGCAGGACTGCTTTTTCCTCCATTTTCAAAGTGTGCCACATTCTATTTAAAACTCTATGTATCCCAGAGAGTCTCCATCAAAGCTTGGATGTCTTTCTAAACCAAGATTTCTGAATATTTCTTTCCTACACATTTGAATGGGAACAGGGCAGATCTTTGCCTGTAGGTTGGGAGAGAGGCAAGGTCAAACATCCATCTTTTAGCTCTCTCCACTCCTTGAATAAAGATGTTCTTCTGAAGTTTCAGAAACCATGTGGAATGGGATATATGTGTATGGGGAGCAATTTTATCTTGTCAGATGTATAAGCATCTGATGTGAGACCCTTTGGTTAAGGAAATTCTCTCTTGTCACTGAAGCATTTGGTCATAATTCAGTCAGTCTGGAGACATTCTCATGATCCAGATATTTGTGTATTTAGCAGAATTTTTTTGTCTTCCCTGTACTTCAGCTGGTTCCCGCCTGTTCACCCCAGCTGCCTCCTCTAATTCATCACCAAAAAGAGTTTTCTATGTAGTAACAGGGAATGGGAAGTGGTAGTGCTGTATGAAACCTTGAGTGTCAATTTAAGCTATTTGATGGAGAATTCAGGACTATGCTGTTGTATTTATAATCCTGGGCATGGTTTGCATGTAAATATATGTGAAAGTGAATTTTAGTTGCTGCAACTATAAACAATTAGCCAATTCAAAAATGTTACATGTATTTTAAATGAGGTATTTGAATGTGG
Source organism: Notechis scutatus (assembly GCF_049901735.1). NCBI lineage: Eukaryota > Metazoa > Chordata > Lepidosauria > Squamata > Elapidae > Notechis > Notechis scutatus. The sequence goes on along the minus strand of NC_142009.1, from coordinate 153,998,100 downwards.
TGCATTATACCACACATTCATTATAAGCGGCTGACTAACATTCTTCCTCATTATTCCATTGCTTAATTTGAATCTGGTAAATGAGTCAATGTGTTTATTGTTATTGTGAGTGTGTGATCTTTCTGCATTTACATATAACTTTTATTCAACTAATTAAATAGAAAGAATGTCTAAAACAATATGATTTTTCAGATTCTTGGAGGCCTATTAATAGTTTCTAGAAATTTATGAAATCTTGATTTAAGACTTTATTATTATTTATGTTTTAAAAAGAGATTTTTAGTACTCATGATTGCATTTGAGAAACACCCTCAATATTGTAATGTAAACTTAATGTTAAAAGAGAAGATTGAAGTTGAACATCCATTTTTTAAAATCCAGAGATAGATAGTCTATGCCGAGTACAACACAGGACCAAAATATTAGTGGCTAATAGTGGAACTTGTAACCTTCTTGTAACCTTCACACCCACTGGGCACAGTTTATATAGGAAAGGAATCAAGCATCTCAAAGGCCATAACATATATAGCTGAGTGCATAAAGACATGGATTTGTCAGCACTAATTGAGAGCTAAAGGGATATTTCCTCTCTTGGGTATTATAAAGTAGACTTCACACAGACTCTGCTAGGACATCACTTGCCCTGTGTGAGACCACCATGCACACGACTGCTGGCAATATAGTTACATGGAATATAAAGTGGACCTGAACATGCTGAATTGCTGTGCCTGGAGAGAATGGTCACAGTGTATGGAGGCTGAAACATCCATTTCACAAATGAGTAAGGATAAATAATCATATCTAGAATTGATCCAAACAAATTCAAATTTTATATGTAGTACAAGGATTAGTTAGTTAGAGACTGTTCTTCCTATCTTTTTTCTTACAAATTAAGGCCAATAGTTTTCCCCTTTACTTTCTTTTCTTCTTAGTACTGTCAGAGAAAATGCAAAAAGATTACAAAATTATTGTTTCTAATACATAAGCTTGTAGTTGAACAGATTTGAATGGTATGAAAATGTGTAGAAGCAATTTTGCATTATCTCTTCGCATTTTAAAAATATGCCAAACTATTAACTTTTGAAAGATTTGCATTTACTAAATAAATGAAGACCTAGATTGGAGAAGGATTTTTTTAACGAAACAGGCAAGATAATGGTTTTGAAGTGAATCCGCAGTTCTGTTCAGACCATTTTGGATTTTTGGGCTTTATGTGAATGGGCCTTTGGTTTTCCTTACACTGGCAAGGAAAATCTTGGATATTGAGTTAAGGAAGTGAAACCCAAGTTTTTGTGTTAAAGCCTGAAAGGTTAATGTCTTAAGATAAATATAATTAATGTAATTGCTGCAATTGACATGATATTTATACATATAGTCATTGTTATACATGTTATGTGTTTCATTATAGGATGAACTTTTATAGACTATGTTGTCAATTACTTGGTATATATTTCATAAGATGAAGAATCTGCACTGGTGCAAAATGAACACATCCTGGTTTTTTATTTTTTGTTTTAAAAAGAACCCTTTTCTTTTAAAAGAAATAACTGTCATATGAGAAGCTAATCCTCATTAGCTAAAACTTTATAAATGGGTATATTGGATGTCGCCTTGAATTCTTGGAAATATCTCACAAATGAAAATTTCCATTTTTGATTGTTAAACATAATAATGCTCAGTTTTGTCCAGATTTAATTTATTAGACCCCATATTATTTGCATGGTTATATTGTAAGTATGAAATATAAAGCTTAGAGTACATATAGTAAGTAATTTGTAAATTAAAACAGTATGGAAGAGCTGGGAATAATTAACACTGAAATACTCTGCATCCTGATTGAGCACTAACATTTCTTAATTTTACCGTTATCTCAAAGGACTGCTCATAAAATTAAAAAATATTAATATCCATTAGAATACTAATACCCATTATAATACTAATATCCCAGTAACATAGTAATTACCATGTCAGCCATATTAATGATTGGTCAATGGAATTATTAACATAAAAGTAGGAAACTTTTATAAGTTTTTATAAAATTAATCCATAATGCTTGAGACCAACTTTTAGACTGTGATTTATACAAACATGCAAACAAAAATTTAAAAAGTACAAAGGAAATGTTGGCAGTTTTATTTCATATAGTATGCAACTAATTTTTGAAGTCATTTCTGGCATTGCCATTTCAGACACCTTATACAACATCAAACACACACACTGTAGGTTGATGGTGTTTGTACAGTATCTTGTTCCTTCTACAACTCTCTCCCTCTTTCTTAATCTCATATGCACACAGCATACCTGGCCATAGCTCAGGAGTATAAAATATATGCTGCATATAGACAGTCCCCCATTCTACGTCAAAGAAAACTGAATAAGAGATTGCTGCCTTAGGGCATATACTATTGTCCTTCAGAGCTGGTAATACTTGGCTAGATCGACTAATTATCTAGCCTGTGTGTTTTAATATAATGTTTTCTACTTTGTGTTAATACATAAAAAATCTAGAGTTAATCATTAAATACAAATGCATTTATTTTGGCTACTTCCATTTCATTTTTGTTGGGTTTTTTTTTTAAATTATGTTTGTTCTGCCCATTGAAATAAGTGTACTGCCTTTTCTTTAAAAACTAGATTACATCCTTAGTGTATGGTATATTGCTGCTGAAATAAACTGCTGAAATAGATACAAGTGGAATTCAGATAATAAACAATGTTAAATGAATTTATTAAGTTAAAACTCTTAAGTTCTCTTGCCATGGATTTAAAGATTTTTAAGAATCTGCCTCATTTGAGTTTTATTTAATACCGGAGAGTCACCACTGAATTGAACAAATGTACAGGTTGCCATTCTTTAAACATTGCTTTCATAAAGTCACATTTATTAGCTTGGTCACTTACTTAGGTTTATATGCCTCCCCATTACTGAAGAATGTATATCTTACAATATCCTGACACAAGGATTTAAAAAAAACTTTCTTCATTTGAATCCAAGAAAGTATTTGTGGGTCAATTATTTTGCAAAAAATAAGGTTGCAGTTAATAATCAAATTTTTAATCCTAAAAAGTTCTCTATCTTTCATTCCTTTAATTAGTCATATCAAGCATTGGGTGACGAAGAAATAGAAAAGGGGAGAAATTAGGAACCAAAACTTGTTTCCAACTTTCTATAGGGATTTGGATAGTAAGAATTATTTTTTTTAATATTGAGGAGGAATTGCATTGCCTAATTGAACGAAGGTAGCCAGTTTTGTCTGATGGACTAGAAGCAGAAAAATCAGAAGAAGCAGGGAAGTTCTAGTCCTGCTTTAGACACAAAAGCAATTAGATGACCTTGGGGGCCAGTCACTTCCTTGTAGTATTAGAAAGTAGGCAATGACAGATCACAGCCAGAAATGCTAGTTGAAAATTACATAAGTTAATCCATGTTGTTGTCAGGAGTCAATGGGAAGAGAAAAGAAAAGAAAACCCACAAGAGTCTTGGCTATTGGACAACTTTTAATTTCCAAATAATTCCATCATATGAATGAATAGTTTTAACTAGAAAGTGGAAAAATATTTTTTTCAGATTTGGTAGCTAAACCTCCATTGTACCTTTCCTTGTATTCTTGGTTTGTTTGGTGCTATATATAGAAATACATATTTTTCTGCCATGAATAAAGTCAAATAATTGATAAGAGATCTATAATTATTTCAAACTGAAAAAAATAATTAGAGGTAGGCATTGATTATTATGGCTATTTTGCTAGCAATAACACAGATAGTTTTATCTTTGAGAAGACAGGTTCTTATTCATTTAAAAGGCACCAATCCCTTGTACATATTCCTGATTATTTAAATCCACCTGGGGATTTAAAGAAGTCCAGTAGTTTTGTGCAATTTATTTTGCTTCAGTATTGCTTATTGAGAATGGTTTATCAGGATTGGCTCCAGATCTTGCTACTATGAAATTTATTCAATTAATATTGTAAATAAGATTTATGCTATGCTAGAATTTTGAAAAAAAAACATTATCTGCAAATAGATTTGTTGTCTGTATTCTTTATTGGTATTGTATTCTGTTTGTCTTGTAATACCTAATGGAGCAATAATTGTTATATTGTACCACTAAAGGTGAATATTTGCAACTCAGGGTTCAAATGAGGGGTTTCTTGGTGTTCTCCAAGCTTGGCTGTTCTTTTGCAGACGTTTCATTACCCAAACTAGGTAAAATCATCAGTGCTAGTCTAGCATTTTCTATTAGCATTGACAATGTTACCAGTTTGAATAATGAAATATCTTTAAGAAAACAACCAAACTCAGAGGGTACCAAAGACATCTCATTGTTATGTTGACCAGGATAAATTCTCATATGCTAACAGTACTTAATCTATGTTTTTGGGTTTTTTGAGTGGAATATTGTTGATTTCTTGCAGTAAAAAATTGCAAAATTCAAGCTATCCCTTAGACAGCAGTGCTTGAATTTTCAGGAGGTAAAGTAAGGCAATCTTCTCTTTGGCTCCTCTTTTTCAGCACCTTGGAGAAAAATGAGAGAAGATGGTGGATTATAAAGTAGAAAGGGGGCCTAGTAAATTCCTGTAAATTCAAGCACTCTTCAACAGTCAGAATTGAAAGCAATAGCAGGTTGGGATTTTGGTGAGTTTTTCTTAAGTATCATAATGCCAGGACCAAGATTTGTAATGCTGTATCATCCTATATGTAAAAGATAGGATGTTTTATAGGCCTAAAAGCAACATAGCAACATAATGCCATCATTTCCAAAACTCTCTTTCTTTCTGTGCATGTGCATGTATGTGTGCGCATAAGTAGAGAATTATATAAGGAGTATTGTAAACTGAAAACTTCTATGGATCTTTTGATTTCTCAAATATTATATCTGAAGGACTGTAGATTGCTATTTAGGATTGTATATTACTAGTATTAAAAGCTATTCATTCTTCACTTTGGTTCTTTATTTTTTATATTCTTAGTTTGGTCAATCCCATTTTTACCATTATAAGTACTATTTTGTTTTACTTTATTTACATATATCAGCTGTTGGTGTTCCATCTTTCTAGGTAATAGAGGAAATTTACAAAAAGCTGAACAAATAGGGATATGTTCTGTTCTCTGGAAATATTTTGTGTATTATTTCCATTTGCTATAAACATTTATATTCTACCCCATGACAGCAGAATTTTCAAAACAAAAGCAATAGAACCCAAAAAATACAAACAAAATTTAGACTCTGACTTGCTTGCGATATTGTTTGTTTATTTATATATATATATATATATATATATATATATATATATATATATATATATATATATATATATATATATATATATATATATATAGTTTAAACCATAACATACTGTAGCCATTGGTTTAAAACCTCATCTATCTTGCCCTCTAGATGCCCTCCAAATAGGGAGTTCCAAAGAGATTATACTGTTGCTGAAATAGCTTTGTCCCCCAGCCCCCCACCATCTCCCCCCTCCGCCGCTTAGCTTTTTCTGAGGATCTTTGTGTACATGGAGCCTGATAAAGGCAAAAGTGTCCCCTTAGTTAACCAGCTATTTAGGCTTAAGAAAAATACATTGAATTGTAGCCTGAAATGAATTGATGACTTCTGGTGCTTTATTAAAAACCAGAAGAATATTTCGTCCTGTGTTATATAATTAAGAAGATAGGCAAATTGTGTATTAATTGAATAATTCAGACTGTATCTTCAAAGAATACTTCATAGTACAGCTGGAATTTGCCAAAGCACTATCTAAGGAATGTGGTATATACTGTGGTGACCTGAGACAAGATGATATAATATCTCATGCATATTAACATTTACTGCTAATTTATAGAGCAGTTTATTTACAGAAAGGAAAACCACGACTTTACGATAATTCTGTCAAAGAGGAAGAAAAGAAAAAAAGAGAAAGGAATAGATATGGTCAAAATATAGTGCCATGCCTGGTAGAATCTCTGCAAAAAAAGAACAGATCCCAAAGAAAAAAGTTATTTGAATTGATGTCAAGTGTAATTGCTTATAAAATAAGGTTTCTCATTAATAAATTAATTGATTGTCATCTGCATATATCCACCATACTCTCACACGAAAACAAAAACATGTATCTATTCCTAGCTTTGCTATTAACAGAAATGAGACAAGAAAGTGAAGACACAGGAAGAGGGAAAAGTGGGAAGGGAAGGGAGGGAAACGAAGATTGATACAGAGGATGCAAAGAGAAAGGGGAACTGGAGTAGAAGAAAGGAAATCAAAGAGAGAGAAGAAACACTTTAGGTATTACAAAAAGGATTAAAATTCAGCAAGTAAGCAGCCATCCAAGTAATGGTTAATTCTGGGGAATTCACATTTTTTAGCAACGTCTGCAGCCAATTTCATTCTTGCCCATTCACTAGTTTCCAAAGGCATTTTTTCTCACTGTAAGATGAGCTCCTCCCCACAATTCACAGACAATTAGTGGGGGGAGGGACTACAGCTGAATAATCCATGGTAAGAGGTAGATAGTTAAGTAGGTAGATCAGTAGCTTCTAAAAAAAAATACATTGAGTAATACTGTTAAATATAATATACTTACGGTGTCTGACGATTCTGTGCAGTCTTGAGCTACATATTAGGTTTTTAAATGACTTCATAAGAAATCATACTGAAGCAAAAAAGTACCAACAAAAACTCAAAAGGAAATGTAACTGTCTGCACTAGAATACTTTGCAATTAAATCTGTTTCAGATTATAATTGAAATTTGCAACAAGCCAAAATACAAAACTACTTTGTTGTCTTGGTCTCAGTGGGACCACATAGGCTGGATTTTATGAATTGTAATTGGAAACATGTGATTGGTTCCAAAAGTTTCTTTACCCACAAAAGGAATCCTATGAATCCAACCCAATATTTCATAAATCACAATCCAGATGCCATATATACTAGCCTTGCATTGAGGCCACTCAAGAATGCAAACTAGCCTTGCCTGTCTTCACTAAAAAAATTTCCATAAATAGCAATAGCACTTAAACTTATCTACCACCTCATATCCCTCTCTAGGAGTCAGCCTATTGCCACCAACAATCTGAGTCCTCATTTTACCGATCTCAGAAGGATGGAAGGCTGAGTCAACCTTGAGGATTAAACTCTGGTGTGGGCAGAGATAATCTGCAATACTGCATTCTAACCACTGTGCCACCTTTCTTAAGTTATTCTGATTTTCAAAAAGTTTAACTTTGTAAATAAACTGAATTGGAGTAATGCAGGGAGCTGCTGAAGATTATATAATAATATTTTCCTGCACTTGCCTGTGAATTATATCCTTTAGTATTGCTAATAATTTTCTAAGGGTTCAGTTTTTTTTAATGGTGGACTCTGAAGCCATTGTGCTCGTTCTAGATGTTAGTCACACCCATCCTATAAAATTCGTTTCTGCCACATAATTACTTTTGCTTGTTTTTTAAACAGAGCAAGAACCACTTGAGTTTTCCATGCTTCAAAGTGGATAACTTTTTCACAGGACAATTATAAGACCTACAGGTGCATCTGTACTGTCATCTTCCATCTTATCATGAAAATACCTGGCTAAAAAACCATTAAGCCACAGTCTGGGTCTCCAGTGTGATGTGGGCAGGGCCAAGATGCCTGATAATACCTCCCTTAGAGCCCTCAGGCTCCGCACTTCATCTGATTTTAATTTATTTTGTTTTATTAAGCTTCTTTTAATTAAAAAAATGAAATGGGAAGCTAGGTGTTATATAGCAAGCTATCATATTTATTTCTAAGAATGCCTTAGAGTCCTAAATAAACACTGGGGTGTTCTTTGAAATTAAAAATAGTGAATGGCTGCTGTTTGGGGAAAAAAGCAGGTAAACTGAGATATGGAGAGAAGCTGGGGGCAAGGGAGTAGAGGCAGTGGCAGCAAACATCCTTACCAATTTATTTTATGTATAGTAAAGGTTGCCTTGTGACTGGCCATACCCTCCAAGACAGCCATTTTGTGTGAATTCTCATGCTATGTTCTTATGAATAAAACCTGCTTCCCAGCCCCAAAAGTTTAGGAATTTTTGAGCTGAAGAAACAAAAAGTTGTATTTTTGAAATTAAAAAACTCCTAGAAATTAATTTATTTTAAAAGAATGTGGACGGCTCCTATAGGAAGTTATAATGAAAAAGGTTATTTACAAAAGAAACAATTTTCTAAGTAATATAGCGGCTGGTTTGGGATATGAGAATAAGTAATAAAAATAAGTGGTGATTAGTTATAGTAGGTAGTTTTCAACTATCTGTTTTCCTTTGAATTCTAAGCAGTTGAACTCTGACTATTATACCTCCAGTCAGGGCTAAGATAATATAACTTGCTGTAATCCACTTATACCTTCTACCTTTAAAATACATATCTTGCAAACTATTTGCAGAATTGGCATCATAGATGTTGTTTTTGAAACAGACAATTGTATTTGTTGTTTGGTTAGATTTCTATCTTGTTTTTCCTCCAGGATTCCACAGTGTGTACTTAGCCCTTCATCCTCTGTTGGTCCTCCCAAAAGTGACTGTCCAAGCTGGATGAAAGTGACTGCCCCAAAGTCACCTGCTGAGTTCCCATGCTTGGACTTCAACCTAGATTTCCCCAATCCTACCCCAACACATTACTTACTTTGGTTCTTTGAAATTATTCATTTTCTACACACACACACACACACACACACACACACACACACACACACACTTTAAAAAAACCTTACTTTGTTAAATCTAGATGTTTGTTTTTAGAATTTGAAATAATGTTATTATCTACAGTTGTTTGTGGTACGATAGGTTGGAGCTAGACACTAATGTTTAATAATAATGAACATGAGTTGAAATTGAGTTAAGGTAGTATAATTTCCTATGGTGTTCACAAACATTTTTTGTCCTAATATGGGCTCTACTTTAAGGATTCTTGAGGATTTACTTTTGTTACTACGTATAATTAGAGGCATCTATATGCTTTGGACAGCATTTCCCAAGCAGTATCTAGATCCATCTGTTTCATATGCACATATGATATCACATTTAGGCAACACTGCTTTCATAATTTACTTCCCCCTCTCTCCAATTTTTTGTAACATCTCTGCCTATATTTACTCTGACCAAAATTTAATATATACTTTTTGAACTAAGGCTCAAAGTTCCATATGCTTTTGCTTGCATTTTAAAATCTCCAGATTTAAAATACAGTTTTCTCAATTTTTACAAAAAGACCACACACACTTATCCTTACATTTGGGCTTCCCTATGATTAAAAACAAAATGTGTGTGTGTGTGTGTATGTATTTGTGACGAGTTCCATTTTGGGGGGGGGGGGTGCGCAATGGCTCACCTGTTAAAGATGCTGAGCTTGTCAGCTGGAAAGTCACCAGCCCAGGTTCGAGACCCAAACACGTGTGAGTTCCCATTCCTTACCCCAGCTCCTGCCCATCTAGCATTTTCGAAAGCATGCAAATGCAAGTAGATTAATAGGTATCATTTCTATGGGAAGGTCATAACGTTTCATACACCTTTGGCATATAGCCATGCTGACCACATGCTGAACATGGAAAATGTTTTCAAACAACACTGGCTCCCTCAGCCTAGAAACAGAGATGAGCACCACCCCTAAAGTCAGACACAACTGGTCAGGGAAACCTTTACTTTTACATTTTGGTTAAGAAAAAGATGTTTAAATTTGAAGTGTTCATTCATTAAAACAAAAACAAGTTGGTGTAGAAATGAGATAGTATGGAGAAAGTGATTGCATGTGAAAGTGATGTGAATCAGAAATAGATTTTGTCTATCCTTATTCTGACTTTCACAGTTGGAAATGATTTAGTGGAGATCAAGAGCCCAGTACTATTCCCTGATGAGTAACAATGAGACCTGTCCACTCCAGGCTTTAATATGCTAGAAACAGAAGGTGGGAACTAAGGGCAGATATGGTAGTAATGGATAGCAAACACAGTCATTTGGCGCCTCTGGTATGGCAAATTAAAAGTATCTGCTATGATATATTTATATATGTGCTAATTTGTGGCTAAGAAATACTGAAACAATTGTGCTAGTTACTTGTCTAAAATTACTAATTATTGAGTGAATTCAAGATAGTTAAGTATTAATAAATTATCCCACATATTTCCTGAAAAAGTATCCTTTTCTTCCCATTTAGTATTAAGAAGCATGACTTTGAGAAAAAAAATCAAACCTAAGCATTTCTCTCTTTCTTTTCTTTCTCTCGCTCCCCCTCCCCACATATTAATGCAACACAATCATCGTTTATCCCCTCTTCCAACAACTTTTCATAAAAATAGGCACTCCTTTTTGTCTTGCACAGGCAAGTTCCAAACACGCTCCTGCCTCTCAATTTGTTTGCGCAAAGACTTTAACCTAGCAGCCTATTTTCATCACCAAAGTTAGGTTTTAGAGCACTGAGTAAAATGCCTCTGAGGAATGTATAAAAGGCATTTCCATCACCACAGATTCTCCAGTCTCCTACTTCTCCATAAACTCCTAATTCAAGCGCAGGTTACATTTATCATTATATTCATAAGTGTCTTCTTTGTAATGGCTGAACTCATAATTTTCACCTTTCACCATAATTTTCATCTTTCACTATCCCAGCCAATCTCACTATCTTTAGCCAAGTCTTAAAAGTCAGTATCTCCCTAGAATAGTGCCACTGGTGGTCCTGTTGCAATGCCAACTGCTCCTGTCATTTATTCATTCCCTTCCTCCTATGGGCAAACTTATTCCATAAAATATGTGGAAAGGATGGTAGTTTAGTTACCAAGTAGGCCTTCATTGGATAGATGCCATTTTAGATGTGCCAAATACAGTATCCATGTTATCTAAGATGGGGGCTCCCTTTTGAGTCAGCTTCTTCTTTTTTCTCTTGCCTAAAAAACAAGTTTCCATCCCAGAGTGAATCAAGCACTTGTTCTAACATAAACTTTCCTCTGTAGATATTTGAGGGGTGATGATGAATCAAGATGTATCAGAGTAAGCATCATTCAACAGAGATGCCTAGAGAAATGGTGAAGATCCTTCATTTGGATGTGTTCCAACTAAAGCTAGAGATAGCTCATAAGATTGCTTTCATTCATGAGCAGAATGCTGGACTCAATGGCTTATCTTCCTGATTCACCAGTGCAAAGATCAGTGGATATGTTTTGAGCAGCTTCTTTGAACAGTTCATGCTTATTTAGCAGTCAGACTGCCAACAGATAGTGGATCTAATTGGCATTTAGCATTATGACTTTTGAAAGGATGTTTCCAAATATGTAGTGGGAAGTGTGGAATCAGAACTTATATTTAATGGACTTACCTTTGTGCTAATGTTAGTAAAATATTTTATTTACAGAGTTATGTGCTATAATATTAATTTCTGACATCACCATGAGATAAAGCACATACAGAATACAATTTCTGACATATGATATTGGGTTAGTTTCTTTCAGTCCCCACTCCTATGGCTTTAGCAAATGTAGTGAAAAACATAATGGTGAGAAAAATCAAATTCTCAATTAACCTGGGAAAGAGAATGTTAATGTTAAGCAGGTGCTTGAAGCAAAAGAGAAACTTGCAAAATGCATCTACCTGAAGTGAAAGTCAAGAATTTTCAGAATTTATAAAATGACCTATAATTTTGTATATGTTCTGTATCTGCAAGGAAAATACTTCTTGATGTTGTCACAATGTATTGGGAACTCAAGATTTGGTGGCATACCTAGCTTTTGCAGGCTATAGATTTTTTGTTATAGAGAATCTTTGCAACATATTGACATCTCTGTTGATGTTTGTTCTTCTTTCCACATGTCCCACTTTAAAATATATTCCCCCCCACAATAATAGTGAATTTATAAAAGATATAAAATCCTATTTGTGATATTGAGTTTGATTCTTCAATACCCAGAATTTTCAGGACGTGGTACATTTAAGTATATACCATGTAAGTATGTACCATGTATGTAAGTCTTCTCTTAGTCATATGTATTTCAGATACTGGGAGCTGGATTTCGGGCATATGTTAGAAAATGTTTTAATGTGTATGTGCAGTTATCCTCCGTTTTCAAGGTGGAATAGAATGTTTGCAGTTTACATCCATGCAAGAGAGCTCATTCAACCTTGGAGTGCTATTAAATCACAAATATGAGGTGGGATCATTCTGTCAGCAGGCAATAATAGGAGTTTTAGGATTTGTGGGAATAATATGTAATTTTAGTTATGTTTTCATAAATATGAGGCATACCATTTTGGGGGATAAACAATTACACTACTTACAACAAAATGGTACCACATTGGCTTTTAAATTATTCCACCTGTCTGTGAATAGGATTTCTAATGTGGGAATGTACAAACAGCTGCTGCTTATGTTTTCCCTCTACAGAGAACTGGAGCAGAGCTTTTTGCTGCTGATGTGAAATGGTAGCGGTACAGAAGAACAATATCACTTTTAAAACAACTGTATTTAGTCCTGAGTTTGACTGGTTATCAAAATGTCATCTGAGTTGTAAACTTAACGTAGAAAACAATATAACCCTTAGGTCTCTACTGCTGTTTTTAAGCTGAAATTCTGTCCTATTAATAGGGAAAAAACTGAGGGTTCCACCCAGAGCAATTATTTGTGAAGAATTGAAAGTATGTGTGACTATTAAATGTTTTATTTATTTTATTGCTTTTTAAAATGACAAAAAATCACAAAAATAAAATCAAAAGAAAAATATATATAAAAGTGCTATAAAAAGTGAAAAAAGGAAAAAAAAAAGATATATGTGTGACTATTAAATCATGGCTACTTAAACCAGTTGTGTTATATAGTAGTTCTTTCTACTACATATTTTAGAGACTTGAAATCTATCCAAATCATAATCAATGTGGCTTGATTTTTATAGGACACAGTTGGGCTTTAATAGACATTTGCTCACCACAACAATATCAGATGTTTGGATTTATTAGCATTAGTACAACACATTATGAGTTGAAGGTTTGTAATCATCCTAGACTACTAACAAAACCACTTCCGTGTTGGTCTGTACAAAATGCACGTGTGTGATTGATATAAAGTTACATTGCTGGCGGTGATATTATCTCCATAGCTTAGGAAATATTGTATTTTTGTTTGTTTTTCTAGAGTTTGCTAGTTGCAATTCTGAAAATGTATTAGGACTTCAAAGGGGGTTAAGGGATACAGCACTGCAATTAAAAATGCAAGCTATTTTTCTAACAGTGGTATGAATATGAGATCTGCTCGTCTGGCTCATTTACAAGCCTTCATTTTGACTTCTTTCACACAACTGGTGTTTTTGTGTTTAATTTAACAAGAAATGAGTAGTAAATGAAAGCTGCCGCCTGAAATCCCACTGTGAGTGTGTTTTGCACTTGGCTCCCCAGCAAAAAGGCAATTTGTGAAATTATGTGATAGAGTAATTAGATGAAGCCTGGGCTTTTGATTGTTGCCATGCATATGTGGTGGAGGTTTGCTAGAACAGGGATGGCGTGGAGTAGGGGAGGGGGAAAAAACACCCTCAGATGATTATTCTTGAAAAGTTGGCTCAAGGCTTCATGGTTTATTTGTAAACAGAATATTTAGTGACAACCTAAGAAGTTGTAGTAATCATCTGCTCACAAAGGAACTGCAGCAGAGCTCTGCGTGTTTAGAGAGGGCTCATGTAGCATTTAAGCTAGGAGGCAGATTCCATGTTAATATAATTAGGACCTAATTTGCACCCTTTGCACAGAGATTTATAAAGTCTAGATATTATTTTCTATTTTAAAGCACATTAGATATACTTCAGTGCAGCAATTCACTGAATAGAACAGGTGTGAGTCATCTTCCAGACATCTCCCTACCCCCCACTCTGCCTTTTGCATCATAAATACAGAAGCATTTTTAAGCATTTATACCAAAAGGGGAGAGGCACGGTGGGTTGGGATGGAGAATGAATAGAAAGAATGTCTGCAAATGAGGCAGTAATGGACAGTTGCCCTTTATGTACTGATGGATTTCTCAATGGTTAAGTAAATTAAAGCAAATGCTAGAAAAATCAATAGGCTTGCAGAGTCTTGGTTGTGCCTCATAGACTTCAGGACAGAATGACAGATGTGGTGCATATGACCCATTTAAGTATTAATGCTTGGGAAATTGCTTCTGTATGCAAGGTTATAGGCCTAGAAATATTGTTAGATTAAATTACAGACAATAATATTTTTTAAGGATATGTGCGATTTATATGTTTCAGTTTAGCTGTTCTTATGTGGCACATTTGTCCTGGAAGATTAGTTGCTTAGTTGTGTCTGTGGAACCATAAATCAAATTTTAAAGTGATCATGCAATGAACTGTCTTCCGATAAAGCTGTATTTAGAAGGCACATGTGTTACACAATCAAGCATGCAGAGAATTTGTTAAAACAACATTATAGGCAATTGTGTTTCAACACAGCAAACATCATACACTAATCCTGTTTTGTGGTGTTGATGCGCAAACCTAGGGAAAGACATTGTGGTGCTCTGTATAGATTTTAAAGCAAGTCACAGTGATTTAATGGGAAAAAACACACACCTGAGGAGGCACTTGGTAAAACTTGAATATCTGTCTCCTGATCCGCATGAATGTTTTTGATGCTTACTAATGGTTGACAAACATGCCTAGAGTTTATAGTCATTGCATAGGCTGACCACACACAAAAAAATCTTATCTATTTGTAGCAATTCTTTGAAGGGATCCCCAGTGCAAGAATAATTGAAATTTAAATTGGAAAAAAAAAAAAAAAGCTTTAGAGCTTGGGTTCTCAGCAATACTTAGAAGAGCTTCAAACTGAGAAAACACATGAGAACCTGGTCAAGTTTTTCTAGCAATAATTTTCTGGCAATAATTTCAGAAGTGTTTTACCTTTGCCTCCTTCATGGGGCCGTGAAACATTTCAGCTGGTTTTGTGCCTATAGCAGGACCAGAAGTCAGAGTCTTCCAATTTCCATCACGGTGTGCTTAACCGCTCTACCAAACTGGTTCTCCATTTCTGCTTGAAGGCAGTATTTATTTCTAAATATTCATCTGTTCCCATATAGAAATTTTTATAGTATATCTATATTCTGTTATTTCCTCTGTTTTCTTCAACATTTCATTTATCTGATAGGCTTCATTGTGAATGGCTAAATGTGATAAAGAAGCAAATAACTAGTCCCCTCTCTATTTCAACTAAATAAATTCATGTAGAAAACTTGCATATTTCTGTAGAAAGAATGTCTAGAGCTTTTCTCCATGACAGCCGAGCTTCTGTGTACAATGTTTGTTTTGTGTTGTTTGGGCATTCCCCCTACCCCCAACTAAGACTAGGTTCATTTTGCCACCTCAGTTTCTGTTTGTGCTTCAAAGTTGGCTCCAAAGGCTTTGACTGCACAGTAGAGGAGGCAAATGGCCAAGGGAAGTCATTTTATATGTCAACTACTTTGAAGTAATATTAACATCCTGCTGATGGTAACAGAATTGAGGACCAGCCACATGCTGATCAGGCAACTTCTTCATGACACTTGAAGAATATTAAGAGTTTGTGTCAAGACACAGACACCTCCTATCACAAGTGACAAAGAACTATTGCTGTGTATCTTCTCTATTAGAACTCTCTATTCACACACAAATTCTCCATTCCAGTGAAAAATCACACTTTCAAAAGGGGATATGTGCATG
This sequence comes from Notechis scutatus, assembly GCF_049901735.1. NCBI lineage: Eukaryota > Metazoa > Chordata > Lepidosauria > Squamata > Elapidae > Notechis > Notechis scutatus. Next base: position 153,982,416 of record NC_142009.1, on the reverse strand, counting down.
GCATTGTTGAAATATGACAGTAATTCTTCCCTTGATATTAGATGAAATTAGATTATAACATTTGTTGCGTTTATATGTATATGTTAAAGTATCAGTAGTTAAAAGTAATTGGGGGTCATCATGTTTGGATGAAGTAAAGAAAATACATGTGCAATAATTAATTTGGCAGTAAATAGAAAGAACAGTACTGGCTGAGCTTTTGGAACTAATTCAAAATACTTGAGACAGCTAGTAAGAAGATGTAATTGTATACATTACACAACTGTATGTATAACAACCACATTCCAGTGACAATAACATACCAACAACACAGCGGTATGATATAAGATTTGGTTTTTGCACAGATTTCTGTGATTTATTATCCAGAGTATTAAACCTATATACATCTACATGGTGGTAAATTCCACTGAATTCAGTCAGGCTTACTTCTCAGTAGATATGCATTGAATTACATTTTTAGATTACTAAGTCCTGAGAAGGAAAATTTCATGCTCTCAAGTGAATAGGATTTGATGAGAACAATATTTTTGAAAATATTTATCGCTTATAGTATTCCTGATTTAATATTGTATGAGCATATGCACAGACATAGACAAGACAGACAGACACACAGACACAGACACACACACTGATACATTCACTAATTCAAACAGGATAGATAAGAAAGATTTCAGCCTTATTTTACTTATGCGTGTTTATTTATGTCCATAGGTATACTTCTCTCTGTGTGATTCTCTCTCTGTGTGTGTTATATGTGTGGGGTGGGTATGAGAATGAAATATGAAAGGCAAGTAGGGCAAAATGAAGCGTGCATAACTTAAGATTTGGTATTGGCAGTCTATTATCTTTCCAATTGCTCCTTCCCTTTTAAAGGATTTACTGTATATAATTAATTTTAGAAATGTTATCTTTTATATAGTTACCCAATCTTGAGAGCAGCAGCAGCAGCAACAACAAAGAGCATTGGGTCATTCCTTATTCATGCATACACTGATTCAAAATAATTATCTTAAGCAGCTGTATTTTTCAATTGGTAACTTTTACAAACTCACAACAACACAGAAAGCATGAGATATTATTTGGAAGCCCACTGAGAATATTCAGGCTGGATGAGAGAATCATCCTAAAGTCTGACAGGCCTGGGTTGTGTAATGTGAATATGAGCGAGGACAGAATCCTGCCATTTGCCTGCATAGTTTCATTGCTATGGTGACAATATGCTGTAACGAAAGTTATCATTTAAGGTCCAGACAGTACAGAGTGTGGTGAATATAGTCTTCAGTTTCCTATGCTGCAGGAGATAGTACTCAGTGCCTGAATGACACCAAAGTATCTAATTATATAAATGAAATGGAGGGCAATTGACTTCTGGTTAGCAGCTTTGCATTTGTGGAAACCTACCTTTCACTAATATGCCTCAGTCTTTTTAGGTTTTGCTGATTAAATAAATAAAAGGTGAACAAACATTGTGTGTGTATATGTCTCTGGTTAGCTGATTAGTAAAGAACTGGTCAGGTTTCAGCAAATGAGCAAATACATTAATCAATGTTTAATTGACAACTGTACTCTTAAAATGCATGTGTTTGTAGGAGTCTCTCAGACTGGGTCATTTGTTTTTAGCCAGACCATTAAGGATCAAAGGTCACTGGGCATTCAGAAGCCATTAGCCAGTTGTTGTTTTCTGCTGGGCCTCCATATTGTCAACTCTCTAATCACCCGGGGCATTTTGCCAGTAAAAAGGTGGGGAGCCCAAGATTTAGGCTGTGAATGGATCCTAGCACATTTTTCTGAGTTGGAATAAATATACAACTTATTTATTTAACATACAAGGCATGTTCTTTTTGAGTCAATCAAATTATACAAAATTGCCAGGTTTATGAAATCAGTTTAGAAAGTAGATACCAGCTTTTCATACACACACACACACACACACACACACACACACACACACACATATATATATATATATATATATATATATATATATACATACACACACACACTTATATTTTCCTGTAAAATTGATTGGTATTATTTCTCTGTGCTGGTAAAGAACATTTAGCCATAATAGGCTTGTGTTCTTAGAAACAAAGATAAATGATTTTAGCTGCTGAGTAAATCCACTCAGTTTACATCCCTCACAGTGAAAACATCATCAATTACTGGGTTGACAGGAGCCTGAGACTCAGTGTAAGTTGCTCCTTGGGGTATTCATATTGGACCAAAATCCATTGGCACTCAGCAGCATTCATCACTTCCACCTACATAAAATGATTGGGTAAACGGCAAGGTGAATTATCAGAGGAAAAGAAAGAAACATTGATTTTGAATAAATTCAGATAACTAACTTTGGCCTTGAATAAGAGAAAGAAGAAAAAGCATTCATAAAGCTGCTGCTTAGAAACTTTTCTTGCCATTTAGCAGAGAGTAACCCAATACCCCTAACAAGCTCCTCTTTAAGATGCCAAGAGTTTTCTTTGTGAGAGCATAATTTGTCAGTTAATCTGTCAGGCTTTGTTACAAATCTAAAAATGTGCTCTCAAGTTAATTAGCCAGCAAATTAATTTTTAGAACATTTTTAAATGCACAAATACTAAGCAACTGTCGAGAGAGGAGATAAGGATACCTACTCGACTTTATTTATAGGGGAATTCATTTTTTTCCGTATATTCATTTATTGAATTGATTGATCGTTTAAACCCAGTACAGATAATTTTTGGTTTTGGAACATTGTTCTATTTCTTGACCTTCTCCATTCTATACAAATAGATTGTAGTTCTACACAATTGAATTTAAGTCTCTTTTTACATTTGAAATCGTACATAGCATACTCACATAAACTAGTGAAATCTACTTAATTGTATGTTACACATTTATTTGCAACAAGTTTGACTACTTCGAAAAGGAAAGTATGAGGGTTTTTTTTGTAATGTATGGATTTTAATCACCTGCCAATTGCCCTTGAATAGGTTTGTGTATGTTTGCATGCACACAGTTTTGACTCTGAGAACTGCCTGGAAAAGGCCCTGCAATTTTCCTGCCAACATTTCAGAAGTGATGTTACCATTGCCTCCTTCCTAGGGCTGAGACACAGTGTTTGTTTCAAGGTCACCCAGCTGATTTAATGCCTAAGGCAGAACTAGAACTCATGGTTTTCAGGCTTCTGTTCCGATTCCTTAAACATTACACCAGACTGGCTCTTAGACTTGAATATAGACCAATATAATTAAATATGGGCTTGCATTTTAAAGAAGATCGAATAATTGAATGGTATAAGTGTTATCTCATCTTATCTTCTGAAATCTTCTGCAGTCTCCAGAATGTGCTCAGATGGATCTGAGCAGCTTTGAGAAAAATATGGGGATAGGTGGGTTGCAAGATGTTGTGGTTCGCCGGCAGCAGGTGCAGACAGCTGAGTTCTCGGAGAGTGAGGACTCAGATGAGCGGCCTGCATGTGATGCAGGGATGTGGCCAGGGACCATCAGGGAGTGAAATGCTGTCTTCAGAGATTGTGGAGGATGGCAGCAGTGATGAAGAGATCCCCGAGGAGCCTGTACCCAGTGCGCATGCGTGCAGGGCTGCTCGAAGGAAAGAGCAGCTGCAGCAGCACGGGCAACTCGGGAGTAAGGCTGTAAGGTAATGGCCCCTCCCTTTAAGAGATAAAAGGCAGCTGAGAGACCAGAGTTCTTTGCAGGAAGCAAAGACGTTTTTGCACTTAAGCCTTGTGGACCTTCGGAATATCTTGTTTGGTGTTTGGAGACTCTTCGTGTTTGAAATATTTCTTAGTAATTTTATCTAGTGTTCTTGGCAGCCTTGCACAACCTTGGCAAGGCTTGTTCTTATCAGAGATAATTAATTTGAAACAGCCTTTTAACCATGAAGGAACGGAATTTGTAAAGAATCATTAAAAGTTTTTTCTATTACCTCTGTTTCATGTTTGTTTCCTTGGAACAAGGTTTGGGTCAGAACACAAGATGGCAAAAGATGTGTTTTGCTGAAAATCCTGTTTCATAAAGAAATCATATCTGTATCTACCAAAAATCATTACTGTGTTTCAAAGAATAGGATGTATTTGTAGTTTTGATATTTTTAACAGAAGTGGGAATGTATGACCTTTTAGAAAATGGATTTATCTTGGTGGCTTTAAAAAATGGAACATGGTTATTTCTAGAGAAAAATGTGAAGATATGATGAACCAGGGATGGGGCAGCAAATGGATTTTAAAAGATGCACAGTAGTTGAAAGGTTGTCTGAATATTTTATCTCAGAAGTGACAGTTGTTGGTATACTGTTTCATTTTCTCCCATTTCATCCCAAAGTGCTATTTGGATGGAAGAAATGCAATTGTCAACACCTAAAATCTTAGCTTAAATCTGAGGTGGGGAACAATGCCACACACACCTCCAATATGACTTGTGGACTTGAATTCCCAGAATTCCTAAGCCAGCATGGCTGGCTCAGGAATTCTGGGAGTTGATGTCCACAAGTCATAAAAGGGATATTATTCCTCACCTTTGATTTAAGACAATAATAGCATCATAACATTCAGACACTGTAGTGCAATTTCTTTGTTCTGATTTGAGCAAACATTTGTTTTAGTAACCAAATTTCCAGATGGCTTAGGGTTATATAATTTAAAATATTCTAAAATTAGCAAATTATAATAGGTGCAGTGCATTGCTCAGATTATAGTTTCAAGTTAGATGTCATTTGAAAACCATAACAGAGCATTATTTAAAATAAAAGTTATAGTCTTCCATTCAGCCCCATTGCCTTATATTTACTGGCCACAGTGAACTAATCATGCCACAACACTGAAAGGAAAGACTGCTGTTATCACTTCAGCTTGATATTGAAATATTAGATAACCTATGATCCATTGGGTCATCCTGTGAAGGATGCTTCCTTACCTAAACAGAGAAGCAGAATGACCTCTGGCAGGTAAAAAAGCAGTGTGAGCAGGAGTACCTTTCAGCTTCCTGCCAGCTTCCCCATTGACTTTGCTGATGGGTAGCCAGCAGGAAGTGTTGAAAATCATGATCATGTGACCATGGTTCACCGAGCTGGTGCTGCAGACCAACAACTTTCCCAATACAACTGGTCTAAATAACCTTGAAACTTCAATCTTACCAGAATCATGGATTTTTGATATGTTCTTTAAGTTATCCTATTTGACATACCTTGATTTAAAAACAGATGTCTGTCCTATGATGGACTTTTTTTGCCTAATTGAAGGTTACAAAGAGGCAGGAGTGTTTTAGTACTATATAGATATTCATTTATACAGAAAATAAGTAATTGATTGTAAAATAAGAGATACTGCATAGCATTCTTTTTAAAAGACAATTCTGCCTAGTTGTGAGCCTAAACGTGTGTGTTTGTGTGTATGTCCTTTTTGAGATAGCAATTACATAGTAGGAAATTGGAATGAGTGTGAAAGTCCTTAAGGTTTTCCCAGCATCTATTACAAATGAAATATCAAAGTGCCTTACTCCATTCAGTAGTGTCACCATTACACTGGAATGTATAAAAAGAAATCCTTTCTTTCTTTCTTTCTTCCTCCCTCCCTCCCTCCCTTCTTGTGTTAATTATTATGTTCCTTATAAAACTTTAAATATTTTTAAATAAAAAAAAAAACCTTGTTATATTAGAAAGCCAGCTCATAGTGCCTGGTTCCTGACTACTGCTTCCTAATTTGATTTATTATCTGCCAGGTGCTCAATTACACAATGCATAAAGAGGAGGGTTATTTCTAGGATAGATAATTGAATGTTAATATGCATTGACATAGTTGTAGGAATGATGGCCAGTGATCTTGCCTCTCTGATTGGCTACAGAGGAAGAGTGTAGTTGTCACCTTAGACTTGGAGCCTCCTCGCAGCAGAGCCAAATGAAACTATTGGAACTATGGCACTATTGATCTTCAGCTGCTTTTCTGGGCAGAGGTCCCTTTTATGAAATATTTTTCAGGCTTAGGCTTCTAGGAATAAAAGTACCTTATAAAACTGCTCATTTTAGTCCTTTATATACTGCCCAGATAGAGACATGTTGCATGGTCCAGTAGATGAAGAATCCTTTCAGCACTTTGGATACTTAGGTTGAAACTACTTTAAGAAACAGTTGAACTGTCCCCCCCACGCTGCCACCCCAAAATATATTGCTGGTCTTATAAAATACCTAACATGCAAAAGAGGCTTGTATTCTGAGTTAGGCATTCCTTCAGTTGTCAGTTAGCTGTCTGGGGGCACTTTATAGTTCACAATATAACTCTAGATACTTTGCATCTCAAAATTAAACTAACAGCATTTTTTTTGCATAATGCATAAAATATAAGTAAAAAATAGCTAGCTGATGTCATCAGGTTTCCACCCTAATGTTTGCTATATAGGTGTATACTTCAGAAAAATGAGAAGTAGATTCGGGGCAATTACCAAAGCCTCTGGCAACTGTCAATATTACATTCTTAAAGCAGGGATAAACTGGACATTGGTAATTGCAGAGGTATAAGTTTGCATTTTGCCCCGTATAAAATTGTTTATAAATGGGACCCCTGAGAACATCCATTATCACATTTTGGTTAACGTCATAGATTTAAAAAGAAAAAAAAAATCCCAGTAATGCTGCGATCATGCTCTTGTTTCTCCTTTATTATTAAAGCAAGTTTCAGTGAAAAGAGAGGCAGAATATGTCTGCACACAATGATCAACTACTTTATCACATCATCAAAACAATAGGATTTAAAAAAAAAAAAATCATTAATTTAAACAATGTGAAAAACCAAGATTTAATAATTGTCTTTCACTTTCGGATTTCTTAGCAGAGACCCCTTGCACTATAACTTTTTATTTAGCTATTTGTAAAAAAGAAAAATGAGATACTATCTACAAAAAACAGGGCCTTCTTTCACCTAGCATGTACCAAACAGACTAAGTGATCATGTGTTTTTACCTCTATGCATTTTTAATGGCCATCACAACATAAATGTGCTGAAAGCTACATTAAATCCAAATGCTTTTCCTTCAAAATCCATTGATTTGACTTTTTTTCTCTTTTGATGAAGTAGTATTTGCAGAGGATTATAAGTCTTTGTTCCTTTACTGAGAGGCATTTGGAGAAGAGGATATGCTTTTTGTCTTTTTTTCCTTGTAGATTCTCCAGTTACCTTCCAAATGGTTAAAACGAATGCCCAGGTATGCATGAGGTTTCTTTTGTCTTTAAAAGAGGAAAAAAGCCAATTCCAAATGAGATGATTATCAGTTAATTACTTAAATCAGGCCCTAGAAATGATTCTGTTTTACTTTACATGTATATACCTCACATACCTCATGGTTTCCTGTTGAATATTCCACAGGGCTTTTCGATATGCATGAACATATATGTGTATGTTTGTTGGTTGTGATATGATCAGCCCAAGCCAAGTAGCTGAGAGCAGCATGCTATGAATAGTTCCAGTGTAGCATTCCAAGAGAATGAGGCAGAGGGGTCTGGTCTTTTGAACTTCACAGAGGATGTTTGTTTTCATTGCCTTCAACAAGAGATGAGTAGCTCCTAAAGGACTGGTATCCTGGAAATCCTATTTAGTTTAAGCCTTTTACATAGCTACACTCTCATTCCAAACGCCCTGCCTGCTAAAGGAATGCCCATTGACATCAACAGAACATTTTGTATTTATTTAGAAATTAGACTCTCACACAACAGAGATTAACATATTTATTTGGGATTTACTGTCATGTTAGAAGGTCGAGGTTTGCAGATTTAGGGTTATATCTACCATGTACATAGGAAAACACACAAAGCTAAGAATAAATTTGCTTGTACTTGAATGCAACCTTTACTCTATTATCTCATGCCACTTTAATTCAGTGGAGATACTCAATAGATCAACAGAGAGAGCCAATAGGGATGTCATTCTTACCAAGAACAAATCCGATTTGGTAGCCTGGATTTTGGAAAATATAGGGATAACATTTTCCACTTCATATGCTTTAGCGTATGGAAAATGTGGTCTTATCCCAAGTAGTTCTCCATATTTATAAACTGAAAAATCAACTTTTCCCCAAGCTGTTCTGTTGCAGGTGGGGGGTTGTAAAGCTGCAGACACTGTCTCCAAAAGCTGCATAAATCTTTGCTGGGGTGCAAATAGAGCAATTCTCTATGTCAGCTTAAAGTTGTTGCATCATTTCATAGGATCCTATGGCAGCTTTAAAGTGTCACTGGCAGCAGCTATATTCACCCTTTCAATGAATGTGGAAGCTTGAAACTGAAGCATTGCACAGCGCTACTATTCATTGGTCAATCCATTTTAAGAATTCAAATAAAAGAAGAAGAAAAGTAAGAGGAAAACTAACTAGAGCAGGAGTCAGAAGCTTCTGTTTTCCCCTGGTCCTGAGGGTTATCCTCTTCTGCATACTTGCAGTATGTTGACTTTGAGCAGTCTTGGTACTTTGAAGGTACAGCCACTGATATCTGAATAGGACAAAGTTCCTCCTCCTTCTCCATAGCAACTTGGTTTGAGAAAATAATGTCATATTGAGAATGATAGGATATCCATCCATCCATCCATCCATCTTATGTTAATAAATATTATCTTAATAAATGTGACTCTGGTTAGAAAAGAAGAACATTCCTTCCTTTTATATTTATTTCTTGCCAGTTGGGGTCAAGGAACAGAATCTATAGTCTAATTTTGGCAACTTACAGTATACAGGTCATGGATAAAGTTGTTTTTTAAGAAACAGGTTGCCTTCTGTCCCTTTTCTCCATGATTTTCCATTCTGAAAAAAAATTAAAATGTATGCATTTTTCAGGAGAAGTGTATTATTTCTTAATATAAGGGGAACATTTATTTGAGGTCATGTACTGTATATACTTATATACACAAATATATAACTTATTTATTGCAGGTGAAAAAAACTAAAAGGAGGGTATGGAGGAGGCAAGTGCAATGCTATAAACTTACTCCAACTTGTATTAATAGGAGAAATCTAGGAGAGGGAGGCATAACCTGAAGCCTCCAGAGCCTAGCCAGATGCTGTTTTGCTGAATTGAAATTTTTGATGTTATGGGGAAAATATCAGATAGTCCTAATATTTAGTCCATTTCAAATAATAAGCATAAATTACACTTAATTATTATTTGGCTCCAACATTACTTTCATTACTGGGGTTCTACCCACTTCTTGAAAGTGAAGTTTGTAAAGACATCTAAAAGGAGTATTTAACCCTTGAAAGGAAGTGGGTTATATAATCCTGATAAATAGTATGTAACATCACAGCAAACACAGCTGTTACACCTAATATATATTAGTTTTAAATAAAAATACATGTGCACTCACAGGTGTGTGAATATGTCTCTCACTGATTTTGATTTTATGTATAAAACTGTACACAGCTAACAGCTTCGTTGCTTTTAAAAAGCAACGCTTTTTTAAAAAATGGATCATTCTTCCTAAGAGAATAATCCCAAAGAGATAGGGAGTTGAAGAAAGAAAAACATTTTGTTGTTCGCTTTGAAGTTCATTGTCAGTATGAATAAATGCACACAGATTAATCTGTAGGAATGGAGTAACCATTTGTTTCCTTAAACAAAGAAACACTGCAGCAAAGAAAGTACAGAGCAGAAGTAGGCATGGGGAGGGGGGCTGGTCAGCACATTTGGAATTTTGAGTGTATGTCATTGATACTCTAACAAAATGGTTGCCATGGTAGAGTTAGCCTATTCACAAAACGGCGGCCCTGATGGCTATGGCCAGTGAAAAAAACCTATTCATTTACTAGGAAGCATAGAGAGGAAGCTGCACTCTTCAGGTCTATGGTCTTTCTTTACTCCTGTCCTCCCCTCCTGGTTGCCTTTTTTAGGTAGATGGACATACCTCCAGATAAAGTGCTATACTGCAGTTATTTAATACTTTTATTTAATATATTTGTTTTTCCTAAAAGGAAAATAAGGACATTCTTGAAAATAAACATGTTAGAAACGGTCATTTGGCTTTTGTACATACCACTTTTAATTTCTTCCTAATTATAGAATCATAGAAGTGGAAATAATTACAAGGATCATCTGGTCTACTCCTCTATTATGTGCAGGAAAACCAATGAAACAGGTATCTGTTGAACCTCTTCTTTAAAAAAAAACCAGAAATGGGGCAACACCACAGCTTTTGCAAGGAGACGGATTCAGTCTCCCACTGTTGTACATATCATATCATTAGGAAGCTTGTCCACATACTTAAAATCTAGGTAGTTGTTGGTACCATGGTTTCCCGAAAATAAGACCCTGTCTTATATTTCTTTTGCAACCAAAAAAGGCACCAGGTCTTATTTTCAGGGGATGTCATCCACTGACTAACCTCACTTATAACCCTCACCCCCTCCCTTCTTTTCGCTATCAGAAGCCTTCAGGAACTTCTTCTTATGTGGCTGGCAAGGCTTTCCTGAAGGCCTCTGCAGCAGATAACAGAGCTCCAGATCGATCCAGATCTTTGTTATCAGCTACAGAAACCTTCAGGAAAGCCTTGCTAGCCTTGCCACCTGCAGAAGAAATGGGCTGGCAAGGCAGGTGTTGGTGTGTGCGAGGTCTGGCTACAACTGTCCAAAGGTAAATAGTAGGGCAGTTTCTTTACCCCCATCCCACCCTAGCTTAATTTTTACCCGTGCACTTTGGAGTGGGCAGGATCTTAATTAGGGCTTATTTTGGGAGTAGGGCTTATATTGGGCGCATGTGTAAAAATCAAACTAGGGCTTATTTTCAGGGTAGGTTGTATTTTGGGGGAAACAGGGTAATAAGTAACAAAGTAATGGATATATCTAATTATTATTTCCAGTCCTACTTCTGTGACCATGGAAAATATTTTTAGAAGGATACTGTGGTTGTTGATATCAAAAGCCAGCTCAAAATCAAGCACCACAAAAATGGATCCAACATTTCAATCCCAGCTAGTTTTAGACCATCTTCCTCTGGCTTCTTTTCTGTAGACTTAACATCCCAAGTGCCTCTAGTCTATCTTCATGTCCCTGTATTAGCCTCTTTCATTTAAAAAATAAAATAAAATGTACAGATGGAGTACAAGTCTGGAAGTTGCCAAGGCAGGGCATCTTGGAGATGTTAGGCATCATGTTATTTGTATGTAACATAAAGTAGGGTTCCCCAATCCCCAGTCTGAGGATTGGCACTGGTTTGTGGCCTGTTGGGAACTGGGCTGCATAATCAGCGGGCAAGTGGGCAAAGCTCCTCGGTTTGCATGCACAAAACCACCCCCACCCTGCCACCCTTGCCAGTCTGCGGAGCTGGAAAGTTCGGGGCTGCTGACTTAAAGGAAAAGATCTTCAAAAGGAGGAAAAGAACTAGTCTGGAACTAGTCCTTAGCTACAGTCACAGTACTAAGTCTGCTTCAGCATGAAATGGTACCTGAGAAGTTATCTCTTATTTAACCATGGTCATATCACTACCATTGATGGGGAAAATTCACATTCCTGCAGTTCTACTCATCTGTCTATTCTTTAAATCGCATAATTTTATCCCCATGCCCATAGTATTAATTCCATGACCTTGAATCACACATGGAATAAATCTAGAAATCAGTGCAACTCATAGGGCACAGGTGTCAATGGGCATACTGAGGTATTTCCAAACTGCCATCACTACTGCTTCTGGACAGGTTAAGCTTCCAGATAGCCTTCAAAGGCACTCCTTTAATGAAGCATATTGCAATATTTGAGATATGAGTGGGTGAAAGGCCTCCAAATCCAGGAGCTTGTCCACTGGCGTGCCAGATACAGCTGTGTAAAGGCCTTCCAGATTACAGCTGCTATCTGCTCATGAAGCAGGAGCTATAAGCCCATGAAGATTGTGCACCATTCTTTAATGGGGAATCCTATCTAAGGCCAAAGGTAGAATAGCCCAGGAATCATGTGGTCCCAATACCTATAGCCACTTGGTAGCATTGAGTTGGAGATAGTTCTTCATCACATTTACCCAAATCACACATCTCTAGTGTCCTATACCAATAGCTTTCTTTTGCTGACCTTGGCTCAAAACATATATATGGTGTACTGACTATACTGAACTCCAAACCAGTAAATAACCTTTTATGGAATTGTTAAATTGGAGGGGAGAGAAATTGTGACACTCCACAAAGGAGGATTCTAGGGAGTAATCTCACTCCCCAATCAGTGCCAAATGGAACTGGACCTGAAGAATGAGAGAGAACCATTGTAAAATAGTGCCCCCCCCCAATTTCTTATCCCTACAAACAGTCCAGAAGGATACTGTGGTTGGCGATATCAAAAGCCACCTCAAAATCAAGCACCACAAAAATGAATCCAACATTTCAATCCCAGCTCTGCCACAGGTCATGTACAAGTATAACTAAGGGTCTCTCCACACATACATGTCATTATAGTTGTGCTTTTAAAGTTGTAGCAACGTTTCGGCAGAATCTCATCTGCCATCATCAGGCTTCTGTATTGTGTTTGTCTGATGTTGAATACAGAAGCCTGATGATGGCAGATGAGATTCTGCCAACGTTGCTGCTTAAAAGCACAACTATAATACGATGAAACTACCGAACAAAGCTGTATACCATACATATATACACATATACATATACATATACATATACATATACATATACATATACATATACATATACATGTATGGTATTCAGCTTTGTTCGGGTATTTTCCCATGTCATAGTTGTGCTTTTAAAGTTGTAGCAATGTTTCGGCAGAATCTCATCTGCCATCATCAGGCTTCTGTATTGTGTTCGTCTGTGAGTCAGACTTTTACAGTTGTTTCAGTTTTAAATTTGGGGCTAGCCTACTGCTGTGCCAGAATGGTTTTTTCTTCATCCTGATTGGTTGGGAGTCTTGGTCTGTGTTTATTGGTCTTGGAGTTTGTTGTGTTCTGCTTGATTGGTGTTTCTAATATCTTCTGTCTGTTATTTGGCTCTTTTTGTATCTTGATTGGCTGGCAGCATTGTGTTACTTTATTGGAGGCCTTTAGTGCAGCTTGGCTTCGGGTAAATGGACGGCTATCATTAGTTAGGAAGCTGGATTTCATCTGGGTGCCTGGTTGGGGTGTGTTTGAGCTGGAGGTATCAGGGGGAATCTGTTTGTGCCCAGGTGTTTGCCTGGCTTGTGGTGTGGAGATTTTTGTTTGTGAGTGCAGGCTTCCAAATAATTGACAGTCTGGTGGAATCATCTCTTCTATTCATGCTTTCAGGTCTTTTTCAATCTCTATGGCTTCTCTGATAATTCTGTGGCTGGGGTTTCTATAGTGGCTAGGGTTTTGGGGCCATTGAAGTTGATGCTATGACCTGTGGCTTCCATGTGTTGGACTAGTGAGGAAGTGTGTTCCAGCTTTTTTACTGCATTTTTGTGTTCATCCAGGCGGGTCCTTATTCTTCTATTGGTCTGTCCAATGTATGTGGCCGGGCATGATGCACAGGGGACTTCATATATGCCTTGGTTTTCCAGGTCAATTTTATCTTTGGGGTTTCTAAGGATGGCTGCTATTTTTCTGTCTGTTTTGAAGGCAGTATTGATGTGATGCCTGTGTAGTATCTTACTGATTTTGTCTGTAGTACCTCTTATGTAGGGCAGGACAGCTGTTCCATAGGTTTGTTCATCTTCTAGGTCTCCATTATGTCTCAGTGTGTTTTTGTGGATCAAGCCGGTGATTTTGCTTTTGTAGAAGCCATTGGCTGTCAGTACTTTAGTCAGGGTGCATAGTTCAGTCTTTATGTGTGTCTTGTCTGCCAGGTGTTTGGTTCTGGCGATTAGTGTTTTGGCCATGGAGTTTATTTGTGCTGGGTGGTGGTGGGATTGGGCGTTGAAGTAGCGGTTGGTGTGTGTTTTCTTCTGGTATACGGTGTGTCCTAGTGTGCCATCTGTTTTTTTGTAGATTAGTACATCTAGGAATGGTAGTTGTTTGTTTGTTTCCATTTCCATGGTGAACTTGATTTTGGGGTGTGTGCTGTTTAGGTGTGTTAGAAAATTGTTTAGGTTTTCTTTTCCATGGGGCCAAATCACAAATGTGTCATCGATGTATCTTAACCATAGTTTGGGTTTGTGGGTGTCGTTAGCCAGGGCTCTGGATTCAAATTCTTCCATGAACAGGTTTGCAATGAGGGGTGACAGTGGTGATCCCATAGGGGCTCCTTCAATTTGCTTGTATCTTTATCCTTTGTATATGAAATATGTGTTGGTTAAGCAGTGTTCTGCTAGTTCCATGAGGTGTTTAGCTGGTTGGTATTTATTTTTGATGATATCAAGAGTTTCTTTTATCGGGACTTGAGTGAATAGTGAAACTACGTCGAAACTTACAAGCAGATCTTCTTGTTCCACGTGTAGATCTTTGATCATTTCCAAGAAGTGGTATGCGTTTTGTACATGTGAAGCTGCTGTTTCAGTATGGGGCTGTAGCTGTTTTGCTAAGTGTATAGCTAGGTTTTGTAGTGGTGCTCCTCTGGAGCTGACTATGGGTCTGAGAGGTATGCCTTCTTTGTGTATTTTTGGGAGGCCGTATAGTTTGGGGCATCTGGAAGATTTTTCTCTTGGGATGATCGTCTGTTGGATCTCTTTGCTCATGTGGCTGGTTATAATTTTCTTCTTGGTTATTTTTTCCAGATATGTGGTTGGGTCCGTGTTTATGGGTTTGTATGTGGAGTCTTGGAGTAGGTCTGTCAATTTTGTTTCGTAGTCTTTTCTATCCATTACTACTGTGGCATTCCCATTGTCTGCTGGAAGTATGATTATGCTGCTATCCTTTTTTAGGGCTTGCAGGGCTTTTAGTTCTTCTTTGTGCAAGTTGCTTTTGGGTGGTTTGCTTGTGCATAGGATGTTAGTAACTTGGTGTCTTATTCTATCAGCTTCATCTGTATTTAATTTAGTTAGGCTGGATTCTACTGGACATATGATGGATTCTGTGCGGATTTTTTGGGTGCTATAGCATAATTGAATCCTTTGGTTAGGACATCTGTTCCTGTTTTGGTGAGTTCTCTGTTGGAAACATTATATACTAATTGTTTCAGGTGTTGTTGTGAGTTGTTGGGGGCTTTCTTGTCATGTACAGAAGCCTGATGATGGCAGATGAGATTCTGCCGAAACGTTGCTACAACTTTAAAAGCACAACTATAATGACGTGGGAAAATACCCGAACAAAGCTGAATACCATACATGTAAGTACCCGCGAAAACTTAAGAAAACAAATACATATACATATACATATACATATACATATTGTATACATGTAATGTAAGAAGTTATACAGGTGTATCATCCTTTTCAATTCCCACTGAGGGAACATGTGCAATTAAATCCTTACTGGTTTTATAAAAAAAAACAAGCATGCATACATCCATACATCCATACATACATATATCTGAAAAGGATGATACACCTGTGGTATGGTAAGTTCAATTGCATTACACAAAAATGTTCTAATCTCTAGAAAAGATACATTGTATCTTCTGCATGAAAAGTAGTATAGATTGTATTTGGCTTAGTTCCAAGCTGAATTTTGTCAGACTGATTTCTTTGGTTCCACAAGGAACAATAGATTCCTCAAAAGTTACTTGAGATGAATTAGGACTTATATGTGAGTCAGCACTTCTGAATACTGCATAAAAGTAGGTGAAGTACTGTGTCTGCCAAAATTGCTATTTCTTATGTGAAACGTGAGGATGAGGAAAACCCAGAGGGAGACCAATGAGTGACATCTGTACTGGAGGCTAATACAGACCATCTCCAAATTAAATGATTTATCCATATAGAAGGGGCAACCATGGCTGTAAATGTCATATAATTTAGTCCTAAGTGTGCCAACACATACTTTTACAAAGATCAGAAGAGTTCCCAAACTCTGCACAACTTTGAAAGCCAAACTTCGACATTTTATGAGTTAGGGTTCAGAGTTGTTTTCCAGAGTGAGATGGGTGGCATATGAATTTAATAACAAATAAGACATTCTTGCTAAAAAAAAGTCAGGTAGCTTGGATTTTGGATGGAATCTTGTGGTTATAACTCATCTTTATACTACTCCTGAATATTAAATTATCCTAATTGCATCTTCATACTTTACTTATTTCTATGTCATTGAACGTCATAAATTTGCCATAAAAATTCAGAAGATATGGTCTATAAATTTGGGGATTCCTCATAAGAATTTATCTTTTTGTCATAGTTATATAGGATGTGTGTAAGCATTTATTTTTGCTGCAACAAATTCATTTGCAAAGAATAATATTGTTTCCAAGTTGTTTTCACTTGTCAGCATTACTTCCCATTCAGCACATCAGCATAATATGCCCAGTAGAGTTTTATTGAAACTTTTTTCCTACACCAGAAAAAATATAATTTGCAGAAACAATGCACTTGAAAAATGCATTCCATTGGTTAATTGAGACATACTAAATATAGGAACTGTTCTTCTTTGGGAACCTATCATCAGCCTTCCCCAATCTGGTATCCTCCAAACATGTTAGACTACAATTCCCATCATCCTGGCAATCATAATCAAAAATCCTTCTGACTAGGGATTATGAAAGGGGTGCATCAAGTTGTTTGGAGATTACCTAAAAGACTTTAGAGCATCTGGGCATCTGATACACTAAACTGGTAGGAGTGAATCTTACAATATGGAAAACTTTCTTGGATCATACGCAAGCAAATAATACATTTCAAAATATTGCCTTTATATTTACAGAAATATTGTTTTTCATTTAATCTATACACTAGCGGAATGATAAAGATTTATTCCTGCAGAATCAATGAGTAAGGTTTTTTTAAAAAAAGAAAAAGGACTATATAACATTTTGTAACTGTCTATTTTACTTTCATTGCGTTATTCTCTAATACCTTCAGTTGTGATTGTGCAGTATCCATCAAGTTCAAAGTAATTCAAAAAACACAATTCAAAGTGCCTTGGAGAAGTACTGTAGGAAGGAGCTTGAATTCATGCAAGGAGTTTTGCAGGATTCCAATAGTTACCTTGAACTCTTAGGAGAGGATTTCTGTTGGAGGAACAGAAATAGGAAGGAAATTCAGAGGAAAGATTGGAAAACTCCATTGCAAGAACACTCTTTTACTAATATAAAATTGGGTACAGCCTGTTACTTTCCTGTACCTTTTCACAGTTTATAAAAGTGTGTTGATTCCTTCTCCCTTGCCTGATCTCTCAAAAGTCCTGCAGAAAAGCTTATTTTCAGGTGTCCATGGTTATTTTGCCCACCTAAAATAAAACTGGTTTGAAGCAACGCTTGGAAATTGTACTGTACACTGTGATTCTATCTTATTAACCCACAGCCTATGCTCAGCCCCTTGTTTAGTGGTTGAATCCTTTGGTAACAACTTTTTTTATATATAAATTGCCTATCCATTACCTTCTCTTCCTCTGGATACATACATCGTACTCAAAATGACACCACTTGACAGGATAACTCTCTTAAATATTGTTAGGTGAAATTGCCTTAGCCTAGTCTTGGTTTTTCTGCATACTATGCAGAAAACTACTGACAGGTGTGGATGTGTTTATGTGTTTTGTAGCAAAATAGCCTTTGAACTTCTCACAATAGTTGTCTCAAAATTAAATAGGTGTTATTCAAGGCAATATAATTTTTAAATCAAAGTAGACCAGAATGATCAGAATCGATCGGTGGAATCTGTAAGAAAATGTGAACGAGTTGAGTGCTTATGTTTGTTCAGCCATGCCTTTCTACAAAATTCTCCAATATTTCCACTTGCCTCCCTGTCTTCCATTGCTTCCAATAATACTGGCATGTGCTCCAAATGGTCATGTATAACATAGTTTTTATTAATGTTCCCTTTGATTTTCCCCATTCTTTAAAAGGGCTAGGACTCTTTTCTCTTTTCTTCATTTTGCAGCAATAACATTTATTACAGTTAGGACAAATATTTTCTGCAGTGAATATTTGACAGCTATTAAAAGTGAATAATATCCCTAAACACACAATGTGAGCAGTCAGAAATCCCAGATGTGTGCTCCTATGTGGTTACGATGCCCTTCACACTTATATATTTATTGTAGGCACCACCAATCAGGCAAAGTTGATTACTAAATCTCATATGAAAAGCAGCCTTCAATGTGAATTGCTGAATACACTGTGAATAAACATCAGGAGCCTTTGTGTAGCCGATGATATGAAAATGAATTCCACAAGCATAATGTCCATTTGATATTATTTGTCTGGATAAATCATGAAGTAGAAGTCTATACTGCATTCACCTTGCAATAAAAACAGGATGCCCTCTTTGTGAACAATGCTCTTGAATGTAAGATACTTCTGACCCTTGAGTCCAGGGATGTTTCAAAAAAATAAAAAGCACTTTGGCCGGAAAACAATATTACATTTTATTCCAGCATATTCTTAAAAAAAAAAAAAAAGTGGGGGGAGGCAAATCATTACAGTATAGTATTTCCATTATCCAACATTATTTTTCATCTTTATTGCTTATCTATAGTTTTTACTGCACTTTTAATGGCATGGCTGGTCAGAAAAGGTGAGGAGGAATGTGCATACATTTGGCTGCTCTTAGTGCCTACTAGCTGTGCTTGAATCTTTGTCCCTGTAGATTTTAATGTCCCTGCAGACTGCTGGCAGCCTGCTTCCAGCTGTGGCAGGCATGATGCAGTGAATTGCTTTTGAATGTTCTTTACTCAAATAGGCAGTAATTACAAGCTTAAAGAGGTTTAGTGGTCCAGTAAACTACATAATCACCCCTGAATTAGCCTGGGCTCATCAGTTGCAGTCCAGCAAGCTCAAGACTGCTGTTTGTAGGCAGTCTTTATCACATAGCAACCTGAGCAGCAGGTGTGGAACAGCAAGAATCCCCCATAAACACAACTGTCTACTGGGGACAATGATCTCTAATGAGATGAGGCTACACCATCACTGTAATTTAAGTGGGAAAATAAATGCCAGAGAATGTGCTCCTGCTCCCAGCAAGATTCTTTAGATGCACTAGAAACAGGATGATTGCTCTCTTTGGGATGGAAGATTTATTCCTGTTTTCTAGATTTTACCTTTTTTTTAATATATGAGTGTACTTATTTTTTATGGATGATATTAACCTATGATTCTTTATCAGGGAAAAATGGAATACTATGGATAGCCCAAGTGCATCCTTTGAGGAGTCTGACAATTCCAGCATAGAATTTTAAAACTAATACACAGAATACTTCAAATCTTGCCCTAATTTTAATCAGATGCCTGGTTGCTGCTACTGCTTCTTTAAATAGTTTAAAAAATGTTAACTCTTTGCATGCTGACACAGGACATTTTTTATATCGCAGCAAACTAACCTGGAAAACTGCATTGAGTTGTATTCTTTCTGCATAGGATTGTAACTGGCATATTGGCCTAATCTAGTAAAAAGTACTCCTGAGCCCAAGAGTTTCTTGGTTTTTTATTATTCCCAAGACCTGTACTTGATCTTTTAGAAGAAGTAAAAGTAAAAAATATGAATCTGGTAAATCCATTTTCCTATCCTCAGTTATTGTAAAAAAATGTTTGTAGGTAGATTCAAGAATTTCATGACCATATAGTACAAGAAGATGCTTGGGCCTAAGCGTCATCTATTTACAGATGACATTTAATCCCAAATCTGTGAATAATTTCCCCCACTTAATTTTATGTAGATATAGTTTGCACTCTTTATTGAGTGCACTCTTTATTGTGGCAACCAAATGTCTTTTCAACCCATAACCAGGTTTGAAATTGTTGGAATAGATTTTATTATCAGATCTGATATTGCCAGGAGTTGAAAGGACAACCATAAATTTCAAGTGTGATACATTTGATATTTAACAACAGTCCTCTGAAACAATTGGATCTAAATTTCAACAGAAGTTTTTGTCAGTTTTTTTTACTCAAAGCTGCAGTAAGATACAGCTGAGGTCCATATGTACATTTCAACCCTGACAGATTCTCATAAGAAAGAGCAAGTAGTAAGTTTTCCAAACAGTTTATCCATTTCCTGAAAGATATAACTTGTCGCTAAAATAGCTCAACACCATAGTTATCTTCATCCACAGTATCTCTGCCTATAAATATGTTGAAACACTGATATGCATTCAAGTGACCTTATTCACAACATTTCCAAAACTGAAAGTGCAAGGTTTTACATTGTTTTGTTCAAGAACTTTGTAGAACAGAAAAATTAAATCCTGATCAGGTCTTAGAAATTCATCCATATCCAGCAGCCTTCAGGAGTAGATTGCCTCTCATTCCTGCAGATTGTACAGACAAATATCACAGATGATCTAGCAATCAATGGAGTGACTGCTGGATCCCAATTTCACAGATTGAGTATAGATATTAAATTCAGAAGCTTACAACAGGAAGTGGAGAAGCCTATATTCAATTTATGTCATCTTTTTTTAAAGGATGTTCTTGCATTTTATACATGTTAAACCCACATATAAGAAAGATCGCTCAATTGGAATACTTGATTATTATGCTTATTTACTATAATTTTGTGGTTCACAAGTATAGGTAGTCCTTGACTTACGTCCAATTGTTTAATGACCTTTTGAATTTACAACAGACACACACACACATACCTGCCAAACCTACTTATTGCTCATTTTCAAAGTTATGACAGCCGCACCCTTTCCCTTGCAGCCACATTATTGCATTTTGGATCCTTGCCTTTATAGCCATTTGTAGCATCCCACAGCCATGTGACTGAATTGTGACTTTTTTGTTTGTTTGTTGGTTTCCAGCATTTACTTCTGGTTTCTTTCAAAAATGCCCATTGGGGAAATCTGATTCACTTAATCACTGTAGTATCAACAAATGTCAAAAAAAATGTCAAATAATCAGGTCCCGTAACATAATGCTTCGACTTGTGACTGTAATGATTTACAACAACCATATTCTTTTAAGTTGAGGATTGCCTATATGGCAAAACATTTGTTATCCGATGTATACAAAGGGAGGTCTTGAAACACTGACAAACAGCACAATAAGAAAGCAGGGGGGTGATATAGTGGCCTAGAAACCAGGAGAGTGTGAGTTCTAATCCCACCTTAAGCACAAAAAACCTGGCTTGGTCACATTGGGCCATCCACTCTTCTCAGCCCAACCTACTTCATAGGGTTGTTGTTGTGAGGAAAGCAGGAAGAGGAAGGAATATTCAATATGTTTGTTTAAACTAACTAATGTATCACTCAAAAAATAATTCAAATAATTCAATAACTTAAAAAAGGTGTGATAAAAAATCTAAAATGAATTGGTTAAAGGAACAATTCTAATCATACATGGGATGCATCTTTAAGCTTGTTAAAACTGCTTAGATTAAAACATGAAACTATTAATTAAAACCTCAACTTCTAGTCCTGAAATATTTACTTGAAGGGATCTAGTTTGTATTGTCTACAAACAACATATCCTTTCATCAAACGTTTTATAGCCATTAGGGAAAGAAATGATTTTTTCCCCCTGATTACATAGTTATTTTCATTAATATCCTAAAGGGTCTCCAGGTAGCTTTTTGGTGGAAACTTTAATTAATTAAAATTTTGGTTTAAATTCATGTGGCTGTTATAATTGACTGGAAATGCTTTTACTAAGTAATTGTCTCAGTGTTGCTTGCATGTAATATTTCATCTCTTTACTATGCTACATTTAAGATAATTTATCATCTGTGCATTTTTAATTAATGAGCCGAGCTGATATCTTTTATATGCAGCCTATTAATTTGTCAGTACTTGAGCTCTTATGTCTGGTCCAAGGGCACATGAACCAACATTTTGCTGAAACTATACTAGTCTGATTCTAGTTAGTTACTTGGATTTGAAACCATCTGAGAATCTCCAGTAGACCTGCTTTAGGCTCATGATGGGAAAAGGGAAGATATAAATGTATTATCATACCTCAACTGTAGAAAAAGAGAGAGAAACCCATCACTCAGCTGTATTATATACAATACTCCTGACTTTTTAGAAATAAAAGCTAACAAAACATAATTTCTTCAACTACATTTACATAGTTAAATGCTTTAGAAACATTACCAGGTGACTCTCAGTAAACGGATTGTAGTATCCAAGCAAGTTTCAATGCATACAGGATTGATACAATCGTAATTTTTGCCACTGATAGAGCTCTGTGTTGCTTTCAAATATCATTTCATTACAGTTCTTTGTATATATTATACCAATTTTTATAAGTGGGTGAAATAGTTTGGATTAAAGCAATTGCATTATAAATCCCCTCATAGCAATCCAATTTATTACAGCATAATCATAAAAAGAAATGCAGTCTTTAAGCATTTCCAATGTATGCTGTTTCTGCATATTTAAAAAGAAGTGGTTTTCTTTTTGTGATGTAATCTTTTGCTTTTCTCCTTCAATATAACTTTTTCATTCCCTTCTTCATCAAGCAATATAGAATATTATAGAATCATCAATAGAATTAATCATAATTTGTAAAATAAATGTGTGCATAAATTGTGGAGGGGGGAGCTCTCCTGATTCAAAGCTTTTAGTATATTCAGGAGATCTACAAAAGTAGCTTGCATGAATGACAAGAGCCTATAATAGATACCCACTTAAATTATGGCAGTCTCAGCTTAAGAAATCTAGAAATGACACAATTATTTATTTATTTATTTTATTTGTTTTTATTTATTTTGTCAAACGCTTACAATATAATAGAAATAAGAATAAGTTTATGATACTCAAATGATACAGCCATCTCTAATTTATGTGCTGAATATGTTGGAATAGTGATATGTTAAAGCACTTTTAATAAGCTTTTTACTTCATTTAAATAATGTAAGAATATATTCTCATTTTTTGAAAACAGCTTGTTGCTTTTTGGATTTATGGTTTTTGTACCATCTTTCCCCTGTGCAATTGTAAGTACAGTGGAATGACCTTAATGTTATCAAAACTGCTCTTGTTCATCAGCAGTAGCATGAATAGCAAACTACCATTGTAATAAAGTCTTGCTATTGCCAGATGCCAAGCTAACCTCTCCAAGACCTCACCTTGGGAGGCATACAGAGACAGAGTCTCTAATCTGTCTGTGGTACAGTAGCTAATACGAGTTATAGGCATCTGCTAAACATTGTTGGGAGGTAAAATATTTATCATGGATCACCACATCCTTAGTCTCTTAAGCATTCTCCTGGTAATCATGGAATGGGACCAAATAAGCACCTTTGGTTTTCCTAGTCAGTTAACATTTTACATCAGGACTAAATTCTAAAAAAAAATTGTAACTCACTCTTGAATTAATTAATACCAGCTTCATTAAGTTTTGGACTAAAGCTTTTTTAAAAAATGGAGAAAAACGAGTGGAGGAGGAACAAGTATCTGATCTACTCCTTCCTTATTCCTAATATTGTTCCATTTCAGTAACATGTATCCTTTTGCCCATAGTTACCATCTGCTTGTTGAGCAGTAACTATGAGGACCCCCCCAAATCATGTACCAATCTCAAATGGAAAATGCAACACTAACCAAGACCAATGATGAAAATGTCCCTGAACTGAATATTATTAATATTGTGAGATAAAATTGGGAGAGACCTTGGAGGTTGTCTAGTTTAACCCCATACTCAAGCATGGGACCCTATCTATTTCAGATAAATCGTTGTCTAATTTCTTTAAAAATCTCCAGTGGTGAAGCACCCACAACTTCTGGAGGCAAACAGTTTCACTGATTAATTGTTATCTCTGTCAAGAAATGTCTCCTTATTTCTAGGTTGGTTCTCTCCTTGATTAGTTTTCATTCAATGAACATCTCATTGAGAATTTAGGCTTGATTAGTTTTCATTCAATGCTTCTTGTTCTGCCTTCAGGTGCTTTGGAGAATATCATCCAGTGTCATCCAGTGGTGGGATTCAAATTATTTTACTATCGGTTCTGTGGGTGTGGCTTGGTGAGCGTGGCATGGGAAGGATCTCCAGTCAGAGGTGGTATTTGCTGGTTCTCCAAACTACTCAAAGTTTCTGCTACCGGTTCTCCAGAACTGGTCAGAACCTGCTGAATACCACCTCTGGTGTCATCCACATACTGATGATACTAAACTCAGAACTGATAAGTGACTTCATGTAAATGTTAAACAAAAGAGACACCCCACACATCCAGCGGTCAAGGTCATGCTAAAGAAGAAGGTAAAGTCTCCTTCGACTTGTGCTTGATTCTTGATGTCTTTGTGGAAACTTGATATCCTTCTGTTGATAAAACAAGTGAAGTGGTTTGCTGATGAATGTTTTCTTCAGTCTTCCTTCTAACTATAGCTCTGAAATTCCTTTGGCGTTCCCCAAAGAGATTTTTCCCAGGCCCATCTTGGAGAAGAGGCCAGCAAGGTGCTGCCATCTGTTGAAGCATATTTGGAATAAGTTATACAAAAGCGTAAAGAGCACAGTAATTGGTAGAAATGTGCATTTCTTTGTGTATGGATACAGTGAGTTCCCAACAGATGAGCACTTCCTTTGTCACATAAGACCTGGAGTCCAAAAAGTTTGTATATGTGTGCACATGTGTGCATAGAAAAGAGCAATTCACTGCTTGTGGAGCAGAGAACTTTGATTTATAGCATGGGATTCATGGAAAGCTATCATTAAAGATGCTTGCCTTGCCCTAGCATTCAATGATTTTAATATGCTTTTTATAAACATCTGGTATTTCCTGGACACTGTTTCCGTTCACTGTTGCATTGAGCCCTTCCTTACTATCAACCTGATTTGATTGCTGTGTAGGTGCTGATTATATTTAACCTCTTTTGTGTGTAAGCAATAGGCTTTTCTTATTTACTATGTGCAGGCTGATGATTCTTTAATAGTAGGAGGCTTTAATTATTAGAGCACCTTTTATTTCTTTTCCACTGAGATGCAGAATATAACTATAATCAGTAAGATATTGACAGCATTGAGGAAGTTCATTATTTTATCATCCAATTAGTGGCAACCTTGACTGATTCAGAAAAACCTGAGCAGGGTTGGGCCATATTAGTATGTGAATTGAAATCTCTGGCTTAGAAGGAATGACAGAAAAATGTGCTGGAAGAAAGCAGTATCAAATTACCTCCACATTGTTGCCAAAAAAAACACAACCCAGATATATCTATGAACTCCTTAAGCGCTGAACTAGAGTTAAAAAAATTTCATCTTAACATATGTATGTGTCATTTTGCCCAAGTTACAATTTATATGCCTGATTTATTTCAATGTAAACAGATTGTATACATGAGAACAGACATATACAAAGACACATACATGCACACAGACACACATATACATACTGTATAGAGAGAGTGCAGATACACACACACAAACACACAAACATATGCATATCCACACAGAGACATATTCACAGATATTTTTGTATAAGAGAAAAAAGGAAAGGATAAGTCACTTTAGGTTTGCTTCCACAAAGTATTAAATTATTTATCATATATTTTCCATATCTGTAAAAGGACATTTCATCATTGCTTTTATTTAAAGGTTTTCTGTTTTTAGTTTTTTGGGGGGGGAGCAAAATTAAACTTTTATTTTTTTCATCAATTATAACAGAATGCAAAATATTTTCTGCATATTTTTCTGTAAATGGGAAAAAAAGAAAAGCAAGCTGTTGCTTGGTTCTCTTTTCTCTTTTAATTTTCCATCCAAATACTACTAAGTGAGAAATAAGAAAGCAGGCTGAACTCTTATTATTTCATTTATAGTGTTTGAAACAATGTTAGGAGACACCGTAGTTGTCCTTTTTGATTTGCCTTTGTATTAGGAGGCAAGGACTAGACTAGTATAAATTCAAGCTATGTTCTTAGACTATACTGTGCCCTGCTTTTTTAATGCAAATGAGAGGCACAAAATGTCTCTTTGATAATATGCAGTCAGGACACAAAAAAGGTTCATTCAAACAGTAAAAGTAATTCATGAAGCTGAAAAAAGAATAAGAAAGCATTATGATTTAAAACAAAAAAAGTCTTCATGATGTATTATAATGAAGATAATTTTCATGAATTAAATATTCCAGAAGCAAAACATGACAAAATAGTATTACTAGCTTAGCTCGATAGCAAAAAGAAAAAAGTAAAAGATTCAGCACTGTTGAAAGTTCCATTCATTTATGAAATAATGTTCACACACCCATCACAGTATATCCTTAATATATGAATTATTTAAATGAACAGCTAGTCAGTTAATCTGTGCATTACAACTGATGCAGCAATATTAAAGCAAGACAAAAAGTTGCACAAAATTCAATATAATTCTCCCCTCACATGTTATTTGGGATCCAACAGAGATTGAGATCAAATGACCATAAAGGATACAACTTCTTCATTATATATTCAAATTTATCTCAAGCCAACTTTTTTGGGTACATCAGTTTATTTCAAACAAGGCAAAACCTTTTTTTATTAAAAGCTAACACAAATTCAATGAATGCTGGCAGCATTTTCAATAAACAGCTTGTGTTTTTCATTGTCATTTTATATCTTTTTAAAATACAACTTGCACTGCTAATTCACGACACTTGCTTCTATTTTTTCTCGTTTTACTTTATATCTTGGCCAAGAAATCAAGTCTCTGTTGTAATAGAATAATGGAGTTAGAATTTTAAGGAAGGTAATTTAGAATGTTAGAATGTATACTTTAGAATTACACATGCAATTGCAAAAGGTCTTTCTAGCCCTGTGGATATGATTTTGCAATGGATTATATAAATTTAGGAACGTTATTAACATTAAGGTTTTGTGGGCTTGAATTGTGGAAATTTTTGTGAAGGACTGTACATGGCAAACTAGTATTGATGATATTTCACTCTGGCCATAGCCAGGTCCTCCAGTTGAACATGGGGGAAAAGAACATCCCTGCTTATTCTGTGTTAGATTACCACTCTTAGGTATCTGGATTTCCCCACTCCCATCCCTTAGACTTCAATTTCTACAACCTCATCAACAGGCCAATAGTAGATACAATACATTACAGTACACCAAAGAGGGTCACCAGGGCAAGGATATCTGAAACAAGATTATCTCTGTTCAGATATCTAACCTTGTAAAAGGCTTCTAGGCTACAGAGGTCACTTGTGCTTCTACAACGAAGATGGATCAATGAGCACCTCTAAATTACAAATGTGATCCTTTTAAGGAAAGTGTATAATAGTTAAAACCATGTGAGACTCAAGCAGAAAACCTTCTGGAATTGGGTGGCAAAGTACCATTTCAATTCTTTGTTTACACTATTCTGAGAGGGCTATGATGCACAGAAGCTTTTAAAACAATGAATTTAAGATGCTGCAAGAGTTTCTGTTGTTATTACTCTGAGAAGGGAATCAGTCATGCTCTTTTTTAAATACAATTTCTATTAAGAGTTTTGAACAAATTAAACTTATAGAAAACTGAAGCCACGTTTTCTTTTGTATATCAAGTATTGTTTTTCCAATCATTATCTTGGCCTGTCATTTGTAGGACTATCTTGGGTACTTTCTCTGTCTTTTCAGATAAAATTTGGTTTACATCTGTCACTTCTTCATTAATATCTTTTGGATATAGTCTATTCATAATAGCAGATATCATTACCAACATTGATGATAATGCGGTTACTACTTCTGCTCCATTCTTCAAATACCTCCTTTAATGTTTCTGATGTTATAATGTTTTGGGTCATTTACTAGGTCCCAATATTAACTAACACGAAGAATGTTTTCCCATTTTTTTTCCTTCTGCTTCGATGCTTTAAACCAGTGGTCACCAACCAGTGGGCTGAGGACCACTGGTGTTCCGTGAGAAAATTTTGGTGGTCCACAGAGAAATGTCATCCCCACAAAGACTCATTTCTGGTGGGGTTTGGGGGAGAGAAAGAAAGACTTCTGCTGCTTCCGCTGCTTTCCTTGCATGAAGTAAAAAGTCTCAGCAAAGTTAGCCAGAATAAGTTTGCTTCCCATGAGAAGCTATTCCGTTTTATTGTTATTTTCACAAACATAGTAAAAGTCAATATTCCAAATTCATCTGGACTTTGAATTCACTTGTATCTTTCTTAGATCAAAATGTTATTTACCTTTTTGCTGTTTATTTATAATTATTTAAGTTTGCAAGCTTGTAATTATTTTTCTGTTGGTCAGAGTTGAAGATAAGCTCACCCTGACGACATTTAAAAATTGTCATTCTGAAGGGGCCTAATAGCTTTAAGAAGTGATAAGAAAATGAGGCTTTTGAATTTAGTTGTGGTTATTTGCTCTGTTTTCCCAGAGATGCCTTCAATTTTGCCAAAACTCCCCTGCAAGCCACTTGGAATTAGCCTTTCTTGTTTCCTTAAATGTGTCAATGTACACTATATTCTGAAATGTATTGTATAACTAAGGCAGTCATAGAATTTATTTCACTTGATTAAAAAGTGGCCCATAAAAGAGGCCTAAAGCAAGAAAGAGGGAGCAAGGACACTGATTGGCAAAAGAAAGCTCAGGACCACATTGGCTGGAAACATGTGGAAGACGCCTTCATCCTGCAATGGGTAGACAACCTCTAAAATGATGGTGATGATTTTTGAAATAGTATGAAATAACTTCTGATTTAATCTTAATGAATGTTAGGAAAAGCATTTTTGATTTACTGTTGAATAAATAATAAATTCATAAAAGTCACTGCTATCAGAATTCTGTTGTGAAGCTTGAACTGAATTTGCTCACCTGGAATTTGAAAGGTTTCTATATACAGAGAGAGGGAGGGAGGGAGGGAGAGAGAGAGACGGTCCTTTCAATATGCATTGGATTGATCCTGGGAAGGGAGCATAAATCTGACCATATATAATCAGTGTTTTATAGCTTTCCTCCATTTTGAAAGTGTTAATGCAGATCAAATGAAAAACATTCCAGAAAGAATAGCTCTGGCTACTGCTCTGCTTTATATATGGTCCTAATCACTAATTCTTATTTTAAAATCTAAATGTGATTTTGTTTTCTCTTCTAATGTGTTGCAGCTCTCCCAGAGACTTGAGTGAATCCTTTCTCAAGTTCCATCTTGATCAATTGTGTGCAAATAATTAAGCTTTTAAGAGATAATGGTATGAGGCTAATGTACACATCAAAAGTAAAGATTTCAAGTCACTGTTTATTGAACAGTGGCCAAATCTCCTTTGATATCTTAAAGTGATCTCGGTGATAAGTATGCTTCTTAGTTAAAACCAGTGGGATGTTACTAATTGACTGATTTTAAATAGGATTCCCTTCTTTGGAACAATAACAACAACAACCAGATGATTATGTAAAGTAGGAATGACTGATAGATTAAAATCTGCCACTCTGCATAATGAATTTCCACTGTTTTAATGTTAAAATAGTAGTTATCTGGAATATCACCCATTCTTATGCTGCAGCCTTGTAGCCTGTAGCATGTGCTTTCCTTGCCTCAAGGATGAGAAATCAGCAATGCTTTGAATGTTTTTAACATGGCCTAGCCTGTGGCATGTTCATTCTTGGTCTATTTAGTGCTGTTCTTGCAGTGTAGAAGGAATAATTCTTACTTCCTACAATAATGGTATTATAAAAATTAATGTTTCAAGCATATGAAACATTTTGGATTTTTTTTTAAAGAACCAGCCTCATGATTTTTTTCCTCTGGGAGAGATTATCTCCATGAAATAATGGCTTTCATGTGATTATCGCAATTACAGTTTTTTTCATGAAACTGAACATTGATGTTAAGCCAATAACCAGACAGTGGGGGAGGGGAGGAAAGAGAAGCATGAAAGAAGGATCAGATGACTGAAAACATACCACAATTTGAAATAATTTTGTTCTAATATCTTAGTATACTTAGGCATGCGGCTGTATGTGCATGCATTTTGTTTAGAGTAGTTATATTATTCAGATGGCTAATTTTATCTGTTCTTGCACCTATTTCAAAAGGGTCCAGAACAATTGAAAATTGGTTCATGGAGATAGAATTCTCAGTCTCAGTAGCTTGAGGCTATCTCGTACATTTTTGCTTCCTGCATGGAATTAGGTATAGGTTGCTGAGTTATATAAAACTGGATCTGTTGCAAGGTGGTAAAGAAATATGAGAAAGAAAATGATTTTGAATATTAGATTAAGCAGCAGTTACATCTAAGTAAATAAAGCCCCATTAACCTGAGTGTAAGCTCCCCAAAACAATTTGAGAATATAATCTCAAATTTAAGAAAAATTACAATACTACAGAAAATGATCAAAATGAGTCCAGTGAATAGAACACAATGGAATAATAACTGAGTTGGGAGGGACCTTGGAGGTTTTCTAGTCCAACCCCTTGCTCGAGTTATACCATTTCAGACAATTGACTGCTCGGTCTCTTTTTAAAAGCCTTCAATGATGGAGCACCCACAACTTCTGAAGGCAAGCTGTTCCACTGGTTTATTGTTCTCATTGTCAGGAAAATTTTTCCTAGTTCGAGGTTGCTTCTCTCTTTGGTTAGCTTCCAACTATCTTGTCGTGCCTTCTAATGCTTTGGAAAATAGGTTGTTCCCCCCCACCCTCTTCTTTGTGGCAGCCCCTTAAATATTGGAATACCCTAGTCACCCCTAGTCCTTCTTTTCACTAGACTAGCTAGACATATTCAATTCCTGCTACCATTCTTCAGTGACAGCATAGTTTGATAATATCAAAAGCTAGGGCCATTAATCCAATCTTACAAACTATTGTAAAGTGTGGACAACATAGGTTCCTAGGGAATGAAGTGATCCAACGCCCCTACAACCATAATTTCTGAGTGCAGGTTGTATCGATTTCCACCATCTTGTAAGCCTTGAAATAGATAAATGCAGTTCAAAAACAAAACAGAATATGCCTCATCTCAAAACGTATGGAATCCTATGTCTATATACATAACATAGTTTCCATACTATGAATCTTGGTTCCCGCAAACTAGTGAGTTCCAGATCACTGGAATTTTCCCATTCTTGTCTTAGAACTAAACTGATAAGTACTACTAGAAAAAGTGAGCATTAACAATAGGGCTTGACAAATAACTTGCAAGTGTCAAGTGCAAGGTATTTCAAATATCACATAGTCAACATTTCCAGATAAAATGTTGGAAGTCACAAGCAACCTAGAGGGATAATTTACTTCATTTTTCTTGCATAATGAATCCCACCGGTCCCATGTTATCTTTGCAGGTAAAGTTATAATTGGGGAGGAAGAACCGATTGTATTGTTGGATATTATTTTAAAAATGTGAATCTTTGCATTATGGCCTGCCAAAAGCTTATACTAACAAAGCCAAAGACAAATGATCAGTGCTCTGAACCTAAGAAACTGGCAACACTTACATTGGAGACTCATTTATCATAGAACTGTAAGGCATAGTAAGAAGTCTCCAATGTTTATTTTCTTTTACTATTTCTCTAAAACAATGTATATAAGCTACTTTTCATGTAAATGGCCTGTAGCTGCACAGCATTTCATCTTAAAATGTACTTGCCACAATATTTATTTATTAAGGCAAATTTTAAAATGTTGATGTGGTTATGATTTTTGTATTTTTTTCAGGAGAAAATATGAAAAAAGCATTCATCCTTTGATTATTATTTTTTAGAACTAAAAATCTTTAACTTTTTTGAATTATGGTTATAGCAATGCCAACACTGGGTGGTATTTTTTTGATTGAAAGATGAACTTCAAATTTGGCTAATAATTAGCTGAAAACAATATTGCCTCTGAGTTCTGTCTTAAAATGTGTATAATTTCACTTTAAATTATATCAGTATATCAGCATATAATGAACTCATACAAACATGAAGCTATGGAAAAGCAAGAATCTTCCTAAACTTAGTGCTGAAATTATCCCAGCAAAAGTGGAATTTCTGATGTATTATTTGTATTCCTTAATCTTAACAGCAGTTGAATTCTGAGCACTTATACAGTCACTGATTTTAATCAAAAGTTAGACAGCTGGACAATCATTAGAACAAAATGCATTCAAGAAAGAAATATGCCAAACATTGGTATAAAACATGAATATGAAAGAAGTTATTTATTCCAGATGCAGAAAGTGACAGTAGGCATGAGTCGTTTAAAGAAGAGTTAAAATTTAGTTCTGGCACAACTGTCTTAATTTAGCATCAAAGTACTTGTATCTCGGGCAGTTCTTTCTACACTTCGCTAATCATTATAATTGACTTGTCTTTTACTGCCATTAATTATATGATGTAGTAGTCCATTAATAATTATGAGACTGACACACCTCAGCATTTTCATCTTTAATTATAGATACTACATTTTTATGATTCAAGAAAATGGCTAATAAAACTGTTTAATAAACACCCACACTATAGATACATAGGTAGAGATACTTATGCATATTTACTTGTCCTACAGCACCCTTACCCTTCAGAAGAACAGAAAAAGCAGTTGGCACAAGACACAGGGCTGACAATACTTCAAGTGAACAATTGGTAAGTAATTATACTTCAGTATTTACCTAGTATCAGAATTACAGCCTCTGGCAACTTGCAGTTAATGGTTTGCATTATGATGATCCACCTTTTAGTAACTTCCTTTCTTTCCTAGTTTAGGATGGCAAATCCAACATTAGCCCCTAGAGAATGCTTTCAGCTCATGGAGCCAGTGATTTTGTTCTCCTTGTGTTATCCCAATTGGCTTTTACACAGCAGTGGAAATAGTTTCTTTTTGTAAGTGTTTGTATGGTGATTGGCTAGAATGGATTTGTTTTAGACCACCTTTCATGAAATCAATTTCTCAACAGCTAGGAAATTACAAATGGATTGACCATTATTATAGTTATTTCATACTCATTTTAGTGTACCGTTTCATGCAATATTATTCAGAATTGCTGCAGTTGAATATAGAAGCAGTCTAAATCCTTTTAATGTCTCTCAAGCCATGAGGGAGAAATCTGGTTAACATAATTACTAATAAGCTAATTAATAAAAAGAACAAGCAGAAATATAAATGCCCAAATCTTGGTTTAGGAGGGAAAATAAATTTTCTTAAAATATATTAAGTTTTTATTGTTTCTAATAGTATAGCTCTTAATGGGGGGGGGGGGTTTAAAAAAACAATTTAGTGTGTTGCATTTGTTCATGATATGAAATGCGTGCTTCACACTGAAACAGCATTTAAATTATATTGAAATCTAATGCTGTGTAAAATTAACTGAATCTAATTAATTGTCCCAATAATTTTAGATTAGTGTTTACGATATGGAAATCTTATCGTCTTTGAAGTAATATTCAGGAAATGGCCAAGGCAAGCTCCAAGTATGATGTGAAAGAGATCTAGACAATTTTTTTCTCTTACTATTCCAAAAGTGTCAGAGATTAATATTGCTGAGACTTTGATTACAAGGGTAATCCATTTTAGTGAATAAATTTGGTTTTGATGGTTTATTGCACCTGCATTAACCAGCTTTTCACAGAGACAGAGTGACTAGAGACCAAAGAGAGGGGCTTCAGATATATTAAACTCTTATTATAGAAAATGTAATTTCTGTCAATATAATCCCATGTATTCTTCAATTTAGTGCTTTGGAGATAACAAGCTACTTACAATATATTTGCCTTCAGAGGATTAATTCACAAAGTGCTATCTGTAAGACACAGACAGGCTCATATAATCAGAGCTTGTAAAGGTTATCAATTGGTGTGACCTTACAGCAGACGTAGGAGATCAATTTGCTGTAGCCTTTTAAATATGTTGAACAATGAAATCAGAGAATGCTTTGTGCACTGATTTACTTATTTTTTTGAATTCCAAATAATAAATAATTATGTGTTAACCACTAATAAGGACATCAGAATATAAACCACACTTGATGCAAATTTATTGTAAGAACATGCCTGGCTTGTACGTCTGTATCTCGCTTTGTTGGCTCCTTCAAATGGGTATGCAATTTTGCAAATGTGTAATGCTACTTACTTACAAAGTTTGCTGAAATTGCTCTTCGTGGGTGAATTATAGCATATTGCACCCATGCATTGGTAAAAACACAGAAGTTTATGATGAGGTTATCATAGTTTCATCTTCTTCTGTATAAATGGGAGAACACCATTTGGACATTTGCACATTTGTAATGCAGTGTTGTATCTCTATCTGGATATCTCTGGTCTTCTACTATAGCAATCCTATCTTAGTAAGAAATCTTGTGAAATCTTGTGAATGTAAGTTTTCAAATATGGCCCTTATGTTACACTGAATCATCATCATTTTGTATTTGGTTTCATTTTTTTTCTACTTCTGTATCAACGGCTATAATGTTGCTGTGATTCAGTGCATTTATTTTAATATTTCTTCTGTGGTGTTATGTATGTAAATAACCTAGTAAATATTTTCTTAATGGGTGGGGTTTAATAACCTAAAACAAAATGTTAAAACATGAGTTATTTAAGAGTCGCATTAAAAGGGATTAAAAGCCAAATTAAAATAGAATGGCCAAGAAATAAAGGGAAAAAAGATTGCCGAGTTCATCAGAGTTCAAATGAGACAAGGCATGTTGGTTAGAGCAGGAATTTAGAAGGTAGTTTTTGTTAGGGCTTGTACCGCTTTATTTTCTAGCCCTGTTTGAAGAACTCAGATCCCTTGAAGTGAACAGGTCATATTCCCTGAGTCAGGATTGGCTAGAAATATATAAACTATATTGTATGTTATTATAAGCTTGTGAATTATTCTAGCCTTCAAGGATAGATTTGAAACCTAGATAATATTCTATCAACAATTATGCCGGGTATGACTAACATGTAATATCCTAAGGGAAAACAATGTGGTTTATGATAGCTTCCTAAATACTTCATTTTAATGAATTCAAAGTATTTCTAAATAGTGTTGTGCAATTAGAAAGCCTGTGTGATACATCTGGTCTCTAGAATTTTTTTAAAAAAAATCTGACTCCTGAGCAGCTGAATATTCTAAGCTGAAATTCTAAAAACTCATGGCATTGGGCACATATATCAGACAACCCCTGGGTGAAGTATTAGGGCACTTCTCTTTGTACAGGAACATCCTGTGTCCCAAGGCGGAGGTTAGAAAAGAGCCGCCCTATCATTAGGCAGAGTGACTACGTGTTTGCTTGCATATCCAAATTAAAAGCCCAGAAGGTATAAAGCTATACATGCACTTAATTAGATTCAGCTATACATGCACTGGACTGCCTACCCTGTATCATCTGAATTATTCTGCCATATGCAAATGAAATAGAAACAGACAACATTGAAATTAAAATTCAGCTGCTAGGCTGGATGGTTTCTCCATGAAGAGTTTTGGTGAGGGTGAGGGCATTGTAGAAGTTGCCTCAGTTAGCAAAATGTCTTGGAGTGCCCCTAGATTAGCCTCTACTTTCAAGAGTAAGGCACCTGAAAGAGAAAGAGAAATGAGCTTCGCTGTCAGCACCTATACAACTTAAGCCAGTACTCCCGGGCTTCAGATGCTGTGCTAAAACAAGCCAATACAGGGATAATATGTTTCATGAACAATTATGTGCACTGTGACTATAGGTGTTCATTGTTCAAGGTATGACTCTTTTCTCCGACATCAAACAATTAAGATGGCCTTAAGCAAGCCATTCTCTCTCAACTTTAGCCTTCCAAATGCAATTTGGCAGGATCATATAGATTTATCTTAGAGGTTAGATTATATTACATTATACATTAAGTTCCCTGTTAAATTAATTTAAAATATTTTTATAGCAGCTTATGAAACAGTTGACAAGATAAAATTCAAAGCAATAAACTAGAAAGTGGTTAACTAAAATGAAGTTTACAACTCCTACAAATTTTTAAAGCACTATGCAAATTAGGACTGTATAAAGCATCCAAAAGATGTGCTTGCAAAACTTGTTAGCACAAGTGGAACACTTTCTGTGCGTGTACATGCAGACAGTCTGGAACAACGTGTGAAAAATTTGTGTGAGATTTCCACCTTTTTCAAATGCTTTACACAGCTCTAACACAGACTCTAAGTCATCAATTTGTAATTCTGCCAGTTATATATTCTACAATTGTAGAAAGAAGAATTAAGCTCTAGATCAGGGGTGTCCAACCTTGGCAACTTTAAGACTTGTGGACTTCAACTCCCAGAATTCCTCAGCCAGCAAAGCTGGCTGAGGAATTCTGGGAGTTGAAGTCCACAAGTCTTAAAGTTGCCAAGGTTGGACACCCCTGCTCTAGATGATGACATGCCCAAGGCAGCTATCTCAAATTAATAGTAGCACCTATTGTACCAGGTTTATGGATTGCCCTCTAGGTGTCTTTCCACTGAGCTGTGCTCTGCCCTTTTTGCCTGTTTTTTGGAAAATACTTCCAAGTGGTTAACATAATTTAGTTCAGGGAAAGTAATTAATGGCTATATCGTAGAGAACTGTACAATTATTCTTTTTTTTTTCTGCAAGAAAAATCTAATCTATAGACTAGTTTTACCTTGTTTAGTTGACACATAAATGATTTGATTGTAATTCTCTGAAATTTTTTTCTTTGTTTAAATCTTTCAAAACCTGTTAACAACCATGAACAATTTTATTCTGATGAGTTAGTAAATGTTGCAGAGATTAAATGAAGTCTGAATGGCAGCTTGGGTGTAGATAAGTTATGAATGATTGCAGTATGGCGTGTGTGTGAATACATGAAATTTACATGAAAAACAAAGTTTGTGACTTGAGAGTATGCTATTTGAATAAAAAATATATTGGATTTGATGGCCTCCTGAAAGAGTGAAGATTTTTCAGAATGCTTTCTGAAAATACCTTAAATAATTTATTTTGATATATCTCAAATTTAAAGTAACAGTTATCCGTGTATGTTGATTTTCTTTCAGGGGTTTTTTTTTTTGGTGGTGGTGGGGGGCTTATAAGATCACAAGACTGCTAAAACAATTCAAAATGCTTCAATTATTTCAAATCAGTGAAACACTGGAATATTATAACATTATAGTTTGAGTTAAATTTTCAATTTATACCAGATATTTCCAATGAGAAAACAAATGCTTCTAAGCTCTGAATCTGACATATTCAAATAGCAGTAAAAGTTTGTAAGGCAAGTGTTAGGATTTAGAAGCATAAGATTTTATCTCTATGATCAACCTCTGAAGCATGTAGTAGTCATTGGGAAAGAAACTAAAAGAACATAAAATATGGTTGTGAAAAGACCCAGCAGGATTAGCTTAAATATTTTGTTATAACCCGCCCCCGTCCCCCAATTCTTCAGTTTTAGCATTATGCTTCCAGAAACCTTACTAAGATTTATGGGAAGATTATATCCATCTTTCTTGCCATTCTGATGCTCATGGATGCATTTGGACCCTTCCCAGGTCTAATTTGTTTTGCTTTGCTTATTGTTATTGTTACATTTATTGATTTGTTTAACTGGTTAAAAAAAAAATTGGAAGAAGGCATGTTGTAAAACAAAATGCCGACTAGAAGGGTTGTCTTTGTTT
Source organism: Notechis scutatus (assembly GCF_049901735.1). Taxonomy (NCBI): domain Eukaryota; kingdom Metazoa; phylum Chordata; class Lepidosauria; order Squamata; family Elapidae; genus Notechis; species Notechis scutatus. The sequence continues at coordinate 153,945,031 of NC_142009.1, read as the reverse complement.
CCAAAAATGATTCAGTATCCTGCATATACTTCAGATGCATCTTTATAAAAATTTGATTCAAAAATAAAAAGGAGGAGGAGGAGGAAAAATAAGCATCTGAAGGAGAGGAAATAATGGAGAGCATCCTCCTGTTTCTTTTCTTTGAATCAGGTATTTTGTGACTTAAATACTTTTATTAATGTAGCCATTTTTGTGAGAGTGCTAATGAGATTGTTCCAACATTCTATATGCGCTCACTTGTCTAGAAAGGTGCCGGAGACCCCTCTTTTAAAACAGCGTTCTTATGAGAACCAGTATGATAACTAGTTAATCATTGTTATCCAAATACTGCAGATGAAAACATTGCATGAAGATTTGATACTCAGATTTCTACCAGGTTTTTTTTTTTTTAGTAAGCTGACTTGTAGATTGCTGGTCAGTATTTCCCATGCTCCTCCTTCTCCCTTGTGCTTTTACTTTCTTTAATTTAGCTCAACTCTGATCTGCTTATTTTCCTTGTCCTTGAGGTTGAAATTGTTTTTCTGAAGCCCACCTATTGGCATTAGTGAGGAGGGGGCTGTCATGGGAAATAAGGTAGTAGCAGATCTTTCTTTCTTTCTTTCTATCTATCTATCTATCTATCTATCTATCTATCTATCTATCTATCTATCTATCATCTTTCCATAATGTATACTAGAGTTAAACACAGGGTCAGATAGGCTTCCATGAACCTTATCAAAATATTCAGAGTATGAACTTCCAGATTTCAGAAGAGAAATAATTCCATGTTTTATAATTTCTAATGTGAAGGAATGGAAGAAATATGAACGGACAGCTTAAGCTGCTAATGAACTCGATCACATCTTCACATAGATACATAACAATTGAAATAAAAATATTATAATATTTTCTTATAATTTTCCAAAAAATGTATAGCCACTCTGCTCAAGGATATAGAAAATGACATGTGGCAGATCTTTTGGTACAGTTTCCCATCAACCACCACTTGGATTTCAACAAAGTTTTTGTGACATGCTCTTAAATTGAGTTAACAAACTCAGACATTCATCAGATTGATATTGTGGACAACTTTTATGAAAAGAAATTCATTTGCTCAGTTGTGAAGAAGAAGGGGGTATGTATGAGATGATACTCTTATCCCTTATTCCTCTTTCCTGCTGCTACCATTGCTTTCCATGCAGTGTTATCTTCTGTTGCTCAGTCCACCCACCACAGCTTCACTGTTCATAATAGGATGAACAATTGTACATTCTCTTACCTTACTTTGTGTGCAGGAGCATAGAAAAAGACCTGGCAGCGTAGGTCTAAATAATGATTCTTTTCCAAGTGGTGAAAAACCCAGTAATTAAGGGATTCAGAAAGTGTTATACATTAAAAAAACGTATTAAAGACCACAACTGATCAATCTATAGTTTTATGTAAAGCCAACACCCTTTTCCCGTTAAGACAATGTTAAATAATTGTGCTGTATTTAAAGGGAACAAATAGCTTGTTATTGCAAATGTAATACAAACAAATGCATTTAAGTGTTACAAGTACTGTATGTGTAATTTTTTTAAAAAAAAAATGTATCCAGGGCATAGTTGGATTCACACAATCTTTCCCCCACCCTGTAAATTCTTACGCTTTCTGTCCAATGGCACAATGCTGTGGTCTCAGGGTCCAAAGAAGCAGCTTTGGGAAATTGCAAATGAAATTTGTGTTCCTCTAAATGAGAGGGCAAAGGCACTCCAAAATCTCGTGATTACATTGCATTGTTTATGCCTGGAGTCATTAGAAAGGAAATTGGTATAATCACTGCAGTATCAATTTGAAAATAAAGCCCTTGCTTATTTTAAAATAGTTGGGAGGGCAGGTTTCCCACTTCCGCTGCATAACACCTATGTATTGGGATTATAACTCTGAAAATTTTAGGAGCTTTACTGAAAACACAAGTCTCTAGAGGAAGCTTACTTGGAACTGCAAATACATACATACATACATACATACATACACATACATACATACATACATACATACATACATACATATCACTGTTTCTTCAATGGACATGGATAGCAGTGGATTTTATTTATCAGGGGCTGGTAATTTGGGGCTTTATTTACCATTTTTAAGTGCCTAGATGTGTGGTTGCAAATGATTCCCAAGCATTTCCAAATACGTTTATGAGCAATCAGAGTTACAATAAATGCAAGTACTTGGCTGTAAATTTTAAACCTTCCCAAATTATCCAATGTAAATGATCTAAAATCAATCAGGGATCATCATGTTTCAAGGCAGAGTTTTCCTTTTATCCCATGCTCAGGCATGATTTAATAATGTCTTTAGAGGAGTTGTTTAAAGATTTAGCTATAGGCTGTTCACCCAAGATAGTAAAAAGACAAAAAAGGCAAGAGAAAACAACACACACAAACAGATAGTGAAAATAATGTGCAATAGCATAAAAGGTAGGGTAACATCATGTTATGTCATTTTTGTCAAACAAAATCCAAATTTATGGAAAGGGTTTATTTATATCCTGGTCTTCTAGTGTTTAGGCATTTCTCCCATATAACTGTAATGAATTCTGTTTACAGTTTATTATTCCAAGTGGGTGTAGTTATTTGAGAATGCATATTATAACATTAAAAGATGGCCATTATGAAGTGAAAAAAGTGAAGCGCTTTTTATCTTTTATTTAATATCATGGGAAACTTAATTACACACTTAAAATAAGTAAAAGTTTACTTGGATTGTGCCCATTCAAAACAGGTCTGTTAAATTGGTCCTGTAAATGCTGATTGAACAACAGTTGGAAATAGATATCCCATAGCTATTTTTAACTGAGTTTAATTATTCCATGCTTTTCATCGTCCATGTTTAACTATTGTGGCTTATGTCTGTATTTTTTATATATCTGTGCTATTTTCTTATACTTAACTAGAATGAACTGATCAGTAGAAAGTACTATTTATTTATTCATGTATTTATGCACAGACTCCTGGTAAGACTAGCCTGTGAAAATTTATAATTATTAGTTAATGTAAAACTTTAGTTAAAACCAGCCAATCAGTACAGTATGTAACGGTACATAATACTGAAATCTTACAGAGGTTTTTTGAATTTATTTTTTTGTTACCCAATGTGATCAAACACCTCTCAGTCATGTGCAGTTTCACTGGTATATGGCTAATAAATTGTCAGGCCCAGACCAAGAATGACATAGAACACTCCAGCCAAAGTTCAGTACTTTATTTGCTCACACCAAACTATTCCCAAACTAAGTCTTTACCATTCTATCCCTAACAGATATACACTGGGAGGTTCTATACACATTCTAGGGAATGGTTATCTTAACTTATTTCCTCTGTCTTGCATCCAGCTCTGGCCACGATGCCTTCTCTCTCTCTCTCCCCCTCCCGCCCTCTCTCTCTCTCTCTCTCTTTGTCTCTCTCTCTCTCTCTCTCTCTCTCACACACACACACGGAATGTGTCCCTCCTTCCAGGGAAACTGCTTTTTCACTGTAGCTACCACACACTTATCTCTTCATAGACACAATCCATCACAAAAGGTCAAAGTTCATTATCCGTGATAAGTACTTTGCTGGTAAACCACCGTTCTGAGCTATCCAGCATTTTGCACATGGGCAGGAGAGGACTTCTAGAGGCTGCCCCCAACAATTTCCCAATGATTTGCAGTCTTCTGACCTTATTGGGTCAGAATCCCCTTTCTACCCATGAAAATGAATGAATGCACACTGGAGAGCTTTGCTGAGGCAAAGTGTTGCCCTTCAGAAAGAAAAGAAGATGCTCTGAGATCCTGCAGCTAGGGAGTGTGCCTTGGCAGTCAAAGTACTTCAATTTGACCCCCTGGCCGGAGTGCAGCATTAAATCCAAAAGTTAGCTGGGACCTATTTTGTAACCCTATAAGGACATCTACCAGGCTAGGCAAAACACCCTCACTGGCTCCTTTCCAAATGGAACTATACTCACTCTCGTTGCAATATCATCAAAAAGTAACACGCACCCTTCCCATTTCTTGGAAGAGGAATGTTCCACTACTTTCTTAGCCTGACAATGCACATTTTAAACAGTATTCATAATTAACGTTGAGGAAAAGGAAATGCCAGCTTTTAATTTTAGATTTTCAAACTGTATTTAAAGAGTGGTCAGAGTGCAAAGACTATAGCAGAGGAAGAAACACTTATAGTGTTGGGGCCACTGCAGAGAAGACTTTAGCTCTGACCTCACATTGCACAGTACCCATAGCAGACCAGCGGATAATATAGTATGGAAGGTTAAAACTAAGCAGACTCATCTAGAGTTTGGTTAGACATTAAAATTAATAGAATAAAACAAACTCTAAAAAACATTTAATATCAATCAAAACTGTTTTGGATATATAGCAATAAAGGTCCTTGAGAGCCATATTAAATTATTATTAGAAAATTTAATGTATACCTTCCAAGAAGAAGACATAGCTTGAAAGGCAACTGTCCTGTGATACATATTTTGTTTTGGAATTATCTTTCCTATGTCTAATTTGTTGCTGAAGAAAAATTTATATACCAGCCTTAACCAACTTGGTACGCATGAAGGCTGCAATTCAAGCTTTCCTACCTCCCTGCTTGCTTGGCTATGCTGATTGGTATTCTCAGACCTTAAAGTCCCATGCTTCTGGAAGGCACTGGTGGCATTAATTAGATATTTATGTCTTAAATTTATCTGTTGCCCATCTCACTCTCAAGCAACGCTCACACAAGCACGTTCCCAGGTCAGTTGATCTTGGGACAAACCACCTAAACCCATAACTGAATATGATTTTTCTTTCTAAAAATAACAGTGTATATGATTTGTATAATATCAATAGTATTTTGTTAGGACATTCTTAAAAGTGAAACAATGCATCTTTTGTTGATTTTTTTTTTAAATTCCAAGATCCAGTGCAGTTAGCTGGCAATTTTCAGAGAAGTTCCGGTGCATTTGAGAAGAGACGTGCTTATGGTAATATCCAATACCCGATGTTAATTTTTAAAAAACTTTCAAAATTAATGCAATAAAGGAAAGATTAAGAAAAAGTAAATATAATATTGCTGAGTTCTTTGAAACATAACAGTGAGCCCAAAGAAATAATACTTGTAAATCTGGTTAATAATAGCTGGCAAAAAATGTGAGATATCTTGTTTATCAAGAAATAATTTACTTAGATATCTATGGCTGTTTTCACATACATACACAGGAGGCAGTAAATGAGAGAATGGGAGACATGCAGTGCAAATAGGACAAAATAAACTGTAGGCAAAACAACGCTTTTAGATATGCTGAAGGCGTTTAGTTGAGAGTTGAGATATCTTTACTTTCAAAAAATGAAAAGGCCATTTTCAGTTATTTCAGCTCCAATTATAGATGGCATTCTCTACCTAGTTCAAAATTTTCCTGTTTGGTCTTTTTTGATCTTTTTACTATTACTATTTTCATATTTAATAATTAGTTTGGATTGGTGGATGATAGCAGAAACAAAATTCCTATGGTGTTAAATCTCTGCTACAAAGAGGAAATAACGTAGGGACATGAGGATCCTGGCCATAAGCAGTGAGCACGGTAATTAGATGGAAACATTTGTTACAGTCTTCTTTCAGAATACAAAATAAAAATCGATAGGAAGCATGAATTAATAAAAATAATTTCTAAATATAAAACAATCAATAGATGCTGACATCTAAACACTTAACTCTAAAATTCACATAGCTAGCTTAAATGTGTTCTCAAGGATTATTAATAAAATGAATCCTTGCGCCTAAAACTCAAAACAAAAATAAGGAACTTTAGGGTAGCTATCAACTAATAAATATTGTGGGGGGGGGATTCATCTGGGTGGCCTGTTTTTAGTACAGTCTGAATGAACCTTAGCACTGGAATGGAATAAAATTCTCAACATCAAAAAATACATGCAATTAACTTAATCTTTTTTGAGCTGCATGGAATTAATCTTCAAGGGTGCTAAGACAGAAAGATAACTGTCCTGTATAAACAGTATAGGGAGATCATTGGTGCTTAGGATAAATGAGTACAACAAAACTTCTGGCAATTAGTTGTGGGAGTCTTTGAGGGGTGAATAAATTTTTGAGTTAATGACTTATCAGATATGCTGATATTCAGTGTCTGAAATCCACTGTGTTATAACATCCTTAGCTCTTTCTAATCCTAACAATACTTGGGCAAGAGGCAATAGGAGAGAAGTTTATTTACCTACTTATAGTTCTGCCACCTTGAGCTGCAGTGGAATTAATTTCAATTTACAAACAAAATGCAACTCCCGTTAATAAAAAAAAAAACCCTCCCATCTTTTAAATAAGTGTATCTGCAGCACATAGATGCCCATGCCAACAGTAAGTTAGCAAAAATGTAAAGATTACAATGTAGGGCCAGATCCATTGGGTTATATCCAAGATTTTGTGTGCTGACTTCAACTTGCACAAACAGTTCTCTTCTTGCACTTCTGAAGCATCTTCATAAGTCTCTCACCCATCCCCCGCTTGTATTTGAGATCCTGGAAAGCAGATTTGGGGAAGAGGGCTGGTGGCAGAGAAGAACTGAATGTAACTCACTTTGTGTCCCCATTAGCTTTCTATCTCATTTCCATCTCCTGTTACCTAGAGAAAGTTATAAGCGCTAGTAACATAACTATCATATTACAATTTTTGTTTAAATCTTCTATAGTTGTAGACTTGTTTCAAAATATATATTTTCCTTCCAATTGCTTTAGCTGAAATCCAAGATACAAAATGTGTGTATTTACAATAAAAGATTAATAAAAGTAAGGTTATAGCAGTAAAAGATAGATACAGTTATACTGTACAACTGATACACAAATACCTCTCATAAATTACATTGTTAGGAAATGCAAAGTGAACCTTTACAAAAGGATATCAAGGTTTATCAAAAACAGACTAAGAACTTGGAATTTGTTTGGATTCTTAAGACTTGATCTATTTTTAATAGGTTTAGATACCCTTTGTTTGAAGGTATTTTGTCCTTAAAGAAGTTTAATTCCATGTGTAATGATTAGACCCAGAGAACTAAATTGCCAACAAATTAGGAACTGTTCCAGCAGAGATGCATTTGCTCTCTCATAGCAGGAAAGAATCTGAACCTGCATAAAATACACTATACATTGCATTGCTAAAAAGTCAGCCTGATATTTAAATATAGGGCAAATATTGCTGAATAACAATGTTCTTTTCATGCAGAGATAAATAGGAAGGAAGTTCTTGTAAAAGGGATGTTCCATACCTTTATTTAGTAGATCTTTTTGTAAAAGAAAGGGGACTGGTTTGTTTTTTTTAACAGAAAACAAAAATGCTAATAGTTTTTTGAATTAAAACTAATATCATTTAACTATTAAATGAGATATACTTTTCCCAATTATATTTACTCATTACTGAATGAAACCTTTCACACTTTCAAAAACTTAATAGGCTTAGGGTTAAGTTTATGGTTCAGGAAACTTAATTATGGTTCCCTTTGTTCATTGAATTTACAAATCCCCAGCCAGAATTCCACTGGCTGAGGGCTACATAAATGGATGTTTGTAACAGACAGGCAAACTGTAATTTGGAAATGTTAACACTAGTAAATCTTAAGTATTTCAAATATTTTAAATGATAAACCATGATTACAGTTATTCTTTACCTTCAAATTTGTTATATACAAGTTTAGTGCTAAGAAATTTGAGGATGAAAGTGCAACAACAATTCCAAAGAATAGGTCTGATTATTATATGCATGGAATTGTAAGCCGTGTTTTATATTTTACATATTCGCATTTCGGTGTTTCACATGACATCTGAATTGGGCTGGGAAACAAAACTGATTCTAATTAGCTCTAATCTTATTTGTGACATTCAGATTTTGTCCATATGACATTTGTATGCTATTTTTGAACATCATGATCTTTTGATAGCGTGAAAGGATTTGCTAAGCTTGAACCAGTTAGTAGGACAAAATTAGGGCACTTAAAAGCCAAGGGAGGTAGCAGTGGCAAATTAATTTGAAGATAAAAAATAACCAAACTTGATTGCAGGAAATACGACTTCAGCAACAGAGTGGTCAATGTCTGGAATACTCTACCTGACTCTGGTTTCTTCCCCAAAAACTTTAACCTTAGACTGTCTACTATTGACCTCACCCCTTTCCTAAGAGATCTGTAGGGAGCGTGCATAAGCGCACCAACGTGCCTACCGTCCCTGTCCTATTGTTTCTTTTATTTTTCTTACATGTACCCATTTCATGTATTCATAACTATGTATATACTTATACTTATTATCTTGTAAGCAATTGACAAATCAAATCAAATAAATAAATAAATAAATAAAATTCTCTTGATATGTCTATTTTTTTAAAAAAAGATGATACTAAACTTAATAAAACAATAACACTTAAGTTTGAGGAAACAGAGCCAGTTGTTGCCTTCTTATCTACTTGCATTTAACAAAATAACAATGTTGGAAGGGAGGCCTTCTAGTCCATTCCCTCTCAAGCAGTAGACCCTAAACCGTTCCATACAAATGGTTGTCTAGTTTTATTTTTTTTGAAAGCCTCACAATTTCTGAAGGCAAACTATTCCATGGGTTGATTGTTCTCATCATCAGGAATTTTCTTCTTAGTTCCAGGTTGCTTCTCTGCTTGGTTCATTTCCATACACTGTTTCTTGCCTTATTTTTTGGTCACATCAGACTGCAGTACCTTTCTCTCAAAAGATTGACCCAATGGGCCACAGGGTTGTCTAGTCATTACTTATGGGTAATGACTACAGGTTTTTGAAGGAATTATGAAACCTTTTAGATTCCACTCCTTCATGTTAAAGTTTGATATGGGTGAATGTAGGGGTGGGATTCAAAAATTTTAACAACTGGTTCTGTGGGCGTGGCTTAGGTGGTCATGTGACTGGCTGGGCATGGCTTGGTGGTCATGATATTAGCTGGGTGTGGCCAACTCAATATCACTCACATCAAGGCACACATCTCCTCACCTGGTTTCTCGTGACTCTGGGGATGCTGCAACAGTCGTAAGTGTGAAAAACGGTCATAAGTCACTTTTTTCACTGCCATTGTAACTTTTAAATGGTAACTCCACACAAGCAAAGTACCAGCAAAGGAGGGGGGAAAAACTCCAGAGACATTCCTGAGACAGGAAGTCTAGTCCTGCCAAGAATGTAATAAGGGTTAACGGAGAGGCAGTTTCTGTAAGCAACACCAGAATGTTTCCTTCCTGCCTTCCTTACAGGATTAGGCCAGTAATTTCTTCTAACAACCGGTTCTCCGAACTGCTTAGAATGTTAACAACCAGTTCTAGTGAATAGGTGCGAACCTGTAGAATCCCACCCCTGGGTGAATGGCATAGTAATATATGGTATCAAGGTAGGCAGACTTGGTGGATTGTGTATCAACTGCTGATAGAACAACATTTGGATTTGTTTCATCAAAACCTGTTCTGAGTAGCTGCAAAACTTTTGAAATGTGTTCTAGTGAATGGAGAGCAAGGGAAAAAGCATTGTCGCGTCTGCAAAACCATATGTGGAACATAATGTTGGATGTAACCCAATTTAATATTTCAAAACTTAAGTTGCCTCTAATCTATGCCAGTTCATTCTGATTACATTCCTTGAGTAGTTTTAACAACCTTTATTTAGAACCATGAATAAAACTTACCCTCCCTCATCTTTCTCAGTTATTAGCATGTTAAGATTTTTTTCCTAAATGAAGTACTGAACCCAAATCAAAAGCACAAAACAGGAAGATTGGCAATTTTTCATTTGAATAATCTATCAATTCTAAACCATGTTCCTCAAAATGAATGTATTGATGAGATATTAATAGGTTGTATGGTTTACTATTAGCCTTTTTTCTAGGCAGAAGTTCTACATCCCAGTTATGTAAATATATGTGAGAATTATTCAGTATTGTCTAGTTCCCTCAGCTGTCTCAATATTTACTTATTTATCAAATATAGATATCATCTATGTCACTTTGACTGGAGGTTTACAGCCATAAAAGCATTAAAAAAACCATTTAAACAATTTAAAAGTATAGTGCATCGGTAAAATGGGAGCCAAGTAAAAACAAAGATAATATTAATCTTTAATAGAAAACTCTAATCTTTAGTTCTTTCTTTAGAAAATCTCTGCCCATTAGGATTTGAAAATGCCAGGAGTCCTCTTAAGCAGCCTATCTGGGACATTGACTTTCAACACAGTAGTAAAATCCAACTTAGTATCCAACCCCATAGAATTTTCTCTCTTGTGCTATTTGTGGATTCTGATTAGTAAAAGCAAGTGGCCTTTCTAATTAGTTCCCCATCTCCTCCTTCCTTAGGAGAAAGAACTCCCCAGAATGTGGGTTTTTCTTTTATCAAAGCAACATATGAGGAAAAAGCTGATGGCGCAAAGCCACCCTGTGTTTTCACAGTTATTTATAAAGTATCTCTGAGATTTAAGTGTTCATATTTCATAAACAAGAGAGCTTATGCATCGGTATAATAAAGGTAACTTAACTTTACAAGGTGTTATAGTAAATTATATTGTATGGTTGCTTAGAACAGGCTTGGATCACATCTGCAAGTACAGTAATAATCAGAGTGTTTATTAATGTAACTAAGAGGCTTAAACATGGATCAAGATAGATTGCAGTTCAAGCTTAAAATGTTAGCCTTAGGCATACCATTTACAATTGGGCTTAGTTTCTTGTCTGCAAAGGGAACTAACTTCCTTACTATGCAGTCTAATTGGTTGAACAGTATACAACACTGACAGAATGCAATGTCTATGAAGATTCTCAGTCATCCAGGTCACAGTTGTCTCAAAGATACTTTTTCAAAAGGCAACTGGACTTTGTTTTTCCTTGAAGACATTTCACTTCTCATCTAAGAAGGTTCTTCAGTTCACAGAAAGCAATTTTGAACATCGGATAAACATGTATTTAAAACTTTTTCATATAATTTCTGATAGCCACTCATTCATAATCACCCCAATTTATCTGAATTCAACTTCAACCTGCTGCCCCTTTTGCAGTCCATAACCGCCTCTGGGCAATTGTTAAGCTGCCTGTGGATATTTCTTATAATTCAGTTGGAAAGGAGAGACAGAATTAGCATAGTGTTGGTACTAATATGACAGAATAAAAGTGTTGTAGGGGTCAAGAATATACATACATGGTTCCTGTAATAAACTTACATACAGGCTGCTTGCTAGCCTTTTGTACATTTAGCAGAGCAATGTACAGAAAAAACCTTTCTACTGAGATTTTTGAGTTGGGAAGAGAGTTTATATGTGCATCTGTACTGTACGCAGTGTTTCTCAACCCTTAGTGGCTTTAAAATGTGTGAACTGAAACTCCCAAAATTACACACATTCTAAAGTTACCATGGTTGAAAAATCCCTTCTCTATATGTTTTAATTTATTTGCCTTCAGTTGATTACTTGGACCGGACTATGAAAGTCACTAGAATGATACCAGGGAAAGCATTCCCAGGTTTAACATTATATCCAGGGTTAATACATGTACATTATTGTTATGTTTCACTTTTTAGCCTCTACCATTTTTAATATATTGTTGAAAGTGTTTCATTTCTTTTAGTTAGAGCAGCATTTGAAATAAAACCTAAGACATTATCCTGATTTAGTTTTGTCTGAAGAATGTGGAACATCATTTATTGGCACATTTTCTTTCAGAGATGACCCCATGTCCTGCTTACCCACTTAGGATTCTTTTATTTCTGTTTTCTGTTGACTAGTGATTTCTTAAAAATGATTATACTTGTTTCAGATACAAATTTTGGAGGCAGCTAACCAATATATTGTTCATCTCTGCAGAGAAAATAATTCCAAGACTTTGTAATGCTGATGTGATGTTATTGTAATTCTATGTGAGGGATGAGCCTTTGCTCATCTATGTAGTAGAAGTGTCAGCTAACAATAATTGCTATTGAGAAATCTATTTACATGAGTGTCTCTATTTTCCCCACGGCCTGATACAAATAATGGTGCCCTCCACCCTTCTGCATCAGAGTGTGAGTTGTGCATATGGGGAAACTGCATCATAGGAAAGTTTTCTGAAGTGTTCAAAAGGCGCATATTGACAAAGGATGTCTCTTCCATGCTTGACTCATAAAGGCAGCATTCTCCAGGCATACATATTGGGTATACATACCTGATTTTATCTTCTTCTCTTCTATTTCTGCGCTTGATATGCTTCGTATCAGGCTGTTCCTATTAGAGAGTCCAAACAATGTACTCCAACTTTAAGCAACTTTTTCTGAGGGGTGCATTTATAGGGTCGCATAGTAATGCTTTAAACCAGCGGTCTCCAACCTTTCTGGCTTTGCAGAGCAGCTGAGGGTGGGGGAGAAGGGATGGTTCCACAAGAGCAGCGGGCAAGCACACAAGCGCACACAACTCCATTCGTCCCAGTGATGGGCATCCACACCTGCCACTTGCACAAATGGAGCTGTGTGCGCACCCGCCCACTGAGTGGGCAAGTGGAGCTGGGTGCACACTCGTCCACAGCCTGGTTCTGAATGGGCTGTGGCCGGGGTTGGGGACCGCTGCTTTAAGGTCAAAAATGTATTTTTAAAAACTCAACAGCAAAACAGTACTCTACTTTAATTAGTGCCTTACAACAAATTGTCAAATGATTCTGTAGTTTTTCATTCATAATGTATTTTGCATTATTTGTAGCTTGTACTTAAATTTTTACACAATATTTGCCAACCGGTTGAATGTATTACTTTGTCAAATATTCCAATATTGCTAGAAAAAGATGGGATGGGAACCACTGATAAACCTGATAGATAAACTTGCTATGATTTAAATAAATGCCTCTATTACATTTTTTGAATGGATCCTAAGAAAAGAAATTTTCTTGCCTTGCTTTCCATTGTGTTTAAATGATGTACTTGCATTTCAAGTCCTGAACTGCATTTACTTCCAAGGAATTGAAACCAAGAAAAATTGCCAAACATGACTTCATAAGGTTTAACTTTACATTGAGTCAACTTTCTTTGGAATAGATTAAGAACATAATTTTACAAATAAGAGATGAATTGAAAGCATAGATGGCTAATGAATGGAAGTTGCAGATTACAATCAGCTCAGTAGTGGAACTGAAGATTAAAACAAAACTTTTAATGGTTGTTTTTAGAATTCTTTTAACATTAGGTTCTCATTTTAGGATGTTGTGATTATATCTAACAAGATACTAACCATATTGAATAAAGATAACTATAGTGATCTAGTTTTTCTTACAAGATAGTGTACAGAATTGAAAAGTAAACATTTGTTCATTCATACTTTACAAAGAAGACTATTTTTAAATTTTAAACATAAACATAATTTTAATGTTTTTATTTTTTATTAAAACTATTTTTCTAGACATAAGTAAATTAGTATACCAAAAGTAATACACTTTTTAAAAAATTGCTGAATTTCAAGTTTGGAAGCAATAGCAATTAGAAGTACAAGAAAAAGATTTTTCTGAAGTTGTAAATATAAAAATAATTATACTAAAAGTACCTAATTATAAGGATGCTGTACGATAGCATGTATTTGATTAGTTGGTACTTTCTGGTCCATATGAATGCTTATGTTGCTTTACAAAGCTTGGGAAGTAAATGTGCAAAGTTTAAATTTCTGTTTTCAAGGTGGAATTTCTAACAAAACAGTTTGTGACTTAAGCTCCAGAAAGTACCATATGTTGTGAAAATTTGGTTCAAAAGCATTTGGTCAATATGCTTTTTAAAAGCCAAGGATTTGGGGGGGGTGGGAGAGAGAGAGAGAGAGAGAGAATATAACTCAAACCTTCTAAAGATTATTAAGCAAAGGTGACTTTTAACAGACACTGATAGCAAGGGAAGTACTTGTTTTAATCAGTCAGCAGAAGTATGAATGACTAATTTTTCATTTCAACCAGCAAAGCAGATACATCCGGAATAATAAAGTAAAGTCAAGACTATATTAATATAGGAAAAGATCAGATGTGTATTAAGAAGGCATCCTAGCTAAAATGAAGCAGTGTTTGTTGACCCTATGAAAATATTAATACACTGGCAGTATTTCTTTAGTCAGACTCAGGCCCCAAAGAGAATGGCCAACTTCTTTGTTATTGCTAGATATGCAGCCTCTAATTTAAAAGAAACAAAACTTGTACATGATAATGAAGCAGAAGATCAAAGTTCAAAATTAGGTTGCTGCATCACTGGGTCCCAATCTGAAAGGTGTCACATGACCCAGAGACAGATTTTTATTTTTTTTATTACAGGGATACCCAAATTAGAATGAGCGAGTTGACTTAATAATAATGGAGGAGGGGGAGGACTTAGGACGGAGTGAACATTATAAGAACACATCACATCATGGTGGTCTGTATAGGGGAAGATGGCTCAGTTTAATATTCAAATCAAATCTTTATTACAGCCATAGACCAGCAAAATTCAGTTTAATATTTCTTGTTCGGAAAAGAAAGAATACCAGCTATTATCTGCAGGTAGGGAAAATTGATAAATATTTCATTCCTCCTAATTCATTTTTGCTTCCCTGTTACTGTGTAATGGAAGACTTTAGATGCAAAATTGTCATTTTGGGCAGACTGATGTAAAATATAATCTTTTCTAAAATCATTATACTTTTAACTCTGCTTAACAGTTCTAGTGTTTGAGAGCTTTTGGCTTAAGGAAAAATTTCTACATGGATACAATATTGCTAACCAAAGTCTGTGTGTACAAATAAACTTGGATGTACATTTGTGACAATACATATTGTGAATATATATATATGCAGCTTTTACACTATTTCCAAGACAAGTCTTTTATATTTTTTAAAAAGTGAAAGTTTAAATTCTAAATGAGTTGAAGGATACTGAAGCTATTACTTGGAAAGAGGATGGTATTACATAGCATTTGCTAAGGCTTGGGACCCTTAAGTTAAAATGTGATAACAGTTTATTGGCAAGTTTGAAGATGCAGTGAGATCTGAAAATTCAAATAATTATTGAGCTTTCAGGGACAGATTTCTGGAGACTTAAACCATTTGCACCTAGAGGGGTGGGAAAGGTATTAATGGGTCTTTGCCTTTATCAAGGAGGTTTTGCCTTAATTAAAGCTGTGAGGAACTAAAAATATAGGCTTTCTAAGATACACACTTAAGACATTGTGAAAGGCTTTAATGAATATACTTTTTAAATGTATACGTGTTTGGAATTTGCTATGATGCAGAATAAAGGGTTCTGTTAGAAAAGCAGAGAGGATAGAACAGAAGGTTAAAGGGTATTTTGGAAACAAACAGCTGGACCAGCTTATTTAAACAGAATCAAGGATTGGGAGCTGACCTCCATTTGACTTCTAGGGGGAGGAGCAAGAATGTCATTTTATTACTTTGGCTAGAAGGAAAATGTTCTTTCTTCTGAAAGCACCCTAACATTTGGGCTGTTTTTCAGAATAGTTATTAAACACAAAATACATAGGGGAAAGTCAACTGTCAAGCCTTTGTGGAAAATGTTATTTAAAGAACCAAAGGCCATGGCATGTATGTTTCAGCTTGTATCTTATCCAGGATCACAGAGAGGAAATGTTAAATTAAAAAAAGGTATTAAAATGACATTTTGTTACTTGAAGTCTTCAACCTGAAATTTCCCCCTCCCCTCACTACCCCAGGGGACAACCTTGTTGCTGATAGCTTTAACATACAGTACAATAAAATAAATCTTCATTTAAAAAAAAGAGCTGAGAAGCATTTATTTTAAGTCTTCTAAATTTTCTTAAGAAAGCATTTTAGTCTGTGCTGGCTCCATAAATGCTTCTCATTGAGAATAGATAAATATTCATAGTTTTGGATGAGTATCCAAAACTTTTTAATTATTTGTACCATCATTAGTTTTACTGTTACCATTCTATTATTTATAAGTGTTGTAACATTGTATAAGCTTATAGTTCCCTCTGTATATTACTTCGCTATTGTCACAGAACACAGATGATAGGATCTTTTCTTCTTGAAAAGATGATCTTGTAGATTGCTTCCAATAGAAGATTGTATGGAGAACAAACTTAAATCTATTTATGATACAGTATTTCCCACTTGTATATTTTTAGGAGAATTACTGTATTCCAAATGGATTCTAAACAATATTGGCTTGTAGATGTTGTTGGTCTGGAGGCAAAATACTTTCAGGTAACCTTAAACTGATAAATAGTACCCCATAAGCCTGAGGCTCACAAGCATGTGCAACTTATCTCCAGCCAGAGATCTTATTGATCTAGGATTCCTTAAAAACAGAGTCCCAACTGCCACAAATGGGAAGCCTTTCTCAGCAGAGAAAACCCAGCCTTCTCTGATAATGCAAGGTATATCAAATCAGTCCCTGCTCTAATGGGGAATTTGGCTGTTAAAGCAAATAGGCATACCACCCTATCAGTATACCTAACCTTAACATAAATGTGGGAGTCTATCTAATCTCCTGCTTTGTAGCCACAATTATTGTGACAGTTTGCTTTTGTACTACACACACACACACACACACACACACAAAACCACACACACGCACACACACACACACCATGGCTGCTAATCAGATTTAGGTAAGTGCTGCCTTTAAAGAGGTAAAGCAAGTTTTTTACTGTATCCCTGTCCCTGAGGTACAGTTAAAAGATGTTTCCACAAGCAAGCCTATGGGGGAAAATGCAAACTTATTGAAACTGGTGAAACAGGAGAGGTTCATTTAGACCCTGTAGTGAAGTACCAGGCTAGAAACCAGGAGATTGTGAGTTCATCTTGCCTTAACCATGAAAGCTGTCTGGATGACCTTGGGTCAGTCACTCTCTCAGCCCAACTGACTGGGTTGTTGTTGCAGCAAATTGGAGGAAGAAGGAGTATTAGGTACCTTCGCAGCCTTGAGTTATCTTTAAAAAAAAACCTTCTAAAATCTAAAAGTCTAAATACTATGAGTCAGTATCTAACACAGAGGTCACCAACCTTTTGGACCTCAGGGACCACCAAACTCATAATTTTAAATCCCGGGACCACTAATATGAATTTTGACTGACAGTGGCTTGCTGTCATTGGTGGGAGAGAGAGAGAGAAAGAGATCTGATATAACTTCTCTCTCCCTCTCCCTCCCTCCCCACATCTCTCTCTCACACACACATAAACACACAGAGGTAGGGATGGGATTCAAATTTCTTAACTGGTTCTGTGGGCGTGGCCTAATTTGTGGGTGTGGTTTGGTGGTCATCTGACTGACTGGGCATGGCTTGTATGTAAAAATTATAAATATTTATGTAAATATAGATTTTTTTTATTGAAAAAGAGCAACTTTTACCCAAAATCAGGCAAGGCAGGCAGGCAGATTGAGTTGCTCACAGAAACACAGATTCATTCAGAGATCTATCTATCTGCCATTGGCTAGCTCAGTCTGCACTGACAAATAGAAGCTTCAATCCTAAGGAAGGTTTAAGCAGAGCCGAAGATCTAAAGATTAGCTAAATCTCCTGGCACAGCAGAACAGCTGATGGTAGGGGAAAAGAAAAAAAGAAAAATAGCAACTTAGTAGGCAAGTTTGCCAGGTAAGGAGTGAGTGGGCGGGGAGGGTTCCTGCAGGCCATGTGGGCGGTGCAGCCTTGTGTTCCTGCGCAGCCTGGATTAATTGCTTTGGGGGGGGTACTCTGGGGGTAAGATTTCTCTGCAGACCACCAAAATTTTCTTGTGGACCACCAGTGCGCTCACCGGTTGGTGACCACTGATCTAACATGTTTAAAGAACACCAGTTTGGAGAATGCTATTTTACAGATTTCTGTCTGAGGGCATCAGCTAAGTCTACCAACTAAGCTACTTGACTCAGTGAGGCCCTCAGAAAGCTGATAAGCATAGATAAACATACATTTCCCTTAATAGTGCATCTGATGTTTTTTATGCCTGGAAATTAAAATTGCCTTCTATAGGTAAGAGCATCTATAGTGGAAAAATCAATTGTATGAAAGTACCTCATGATAAATGAAAAAAAACATGTAATTTCTCTTTGAAAATTTGCATGGAAATCATTTTCTGACAGTTTTCAAATTAGGGATAATATATGATAACTCATTGAAGAGAAAAATAATTTTAATTGTTTATTTCATGGTTTTTCTAACGAGAGAAGAAATAGGGGAACCTTTTGATGACCAGTTTGATATTTGTGCTTAATACAAATAGCTATCCAATGATTTGACCTAAGAGTTTACATTTTCGCTTTTATCTAAAAAGAAATGGAGAACTAGTGGAAGTTCATAGCAGAGTTTTATAGGTGTAACCTTTATGACTGGGGTAGCAGCATGAGCTATCATATTTGCAAACATAGCGGGAACAAATTAGACAAATGGAAGGCGGAAATATTACTGAGATAAATAATTAATAATAAATAAATAAAGCCTAATTAAAAATTCATTCTAAATTTCAGTGAAACAGTGAAGATAGGACAGTTTGGTACCATAAAAACAGCATTCTTAAAAAGTATTGTGGATGGAATTGATGTTCAAAATTCTAGCCTGTTCAGTATTGTGTGGGAGGAAGCGGAAACTTAAAATTCAAGTCTCGGTGTTGTTGTTTTCCTCCCCCTCTGTTTAAAGCTAGATGGCAATGGCTGGTTTGTGGATTGGGAATATCAAGCAGGAATGTTATTTAAAATCAGGTCACAGTAGTGGGGATAAAAGGCCTAAACAAAGTTCAGTGCCTTTAAATAGACATGAAATAGCCAACAACAAAAGCTGAAACTTTGTGATTTTTTTATTTCCATTCTTACATTTTATTTTTCATTCCTGGAGAGAGTGTCATATTTCAACCAGGCAACAAAGGAAGATCTAATATAAGATTTAAGATAAGACTCCCCAGAAAACTTTTCTGCTGTGTTAATATTCAGTGATATTTGTATGAAAATGAAGAAAATAAAGTATGAAATATTAGCATCATGTGCATTATTAAGACTGCAATAGTTATTTGCATTTCTATAAATAAAGTCATTAAATATAGAGGAAATTACTTCTCAATAGATATGTATAATACACGGTTAAGTTCAGTTAGCTCTAATTAACTACTTTTACTTTGTACTGTAATAATCTCTTCTTTTTTTCATAATAGTTCCAGAATGAATGAAGGTTAGGGTTCATTAGAGTATAAGTTCAAATAACAAATTTTAAATATGCTTTATCTGAACCGAGTCACTTGTTGCCTCAACCCAGTCTAGTTCTGTGATACACTAATTAAAGTTTAATAAATTGTTTTAAATGTTCAAACTTAGCTGGAGAAAAAAAGTTCCATCACTGTATAGCTATGATATACTCTATGGGTAAGATGCAGGAAAAAAATAAAAAAATAAAATACTGTATAGAAGAAATGGTTTATTATGTTGTCCAAAGCAGTGTGACCTGCGGGAGATAAAACTCCAGACATGGTCTTATTTGATGGTGAACTACCATTACAGTTCATTATAATAAAACCATCACAACAAAATTATGATTGGGAGAAGCAAGGAAGGTTTTGATAAAATAATGAGAGGAATAAAAGAGAATTTACTAGAAAAATATTGTTAATTATGTTAAGTGTGAGTGGGAAAGGGAATGAATGCTTTTATGGATTGGCATCTTTTTCTCACTCAGTTCCCCCTCCCACAGCATAATCTGAATTGAAAAGAATTAAACTGATCTTGTTTCCTGAAAATTCTGCTAACTCCCCCATGAAAAGATGAAATAAAAGTGTCCAACTGTGGCAATGGGAGGCCAACATAAATCACCTCACAATCCAAACTTGAATTTTCAGAGGTCATCAGA